>NW_016160751.1:18227-42162 GCF_001687245.7 Rhagoletis zephyria | reverse complement strand
TGTGGGCGTGGTTATTGTCCGATTTTAAAAATTTTCGGCCATTTGGTATGCTGTACAAAGGCCAACAACTGTGCCAAGCTTGGATGAAATCCGTGCAGCGGTTGCCAAGATATACACATGTAACCATAAGTGGGCGTGGCTACTCCCATTTTCCAAAAATTTATAATATTCTTATTTTTCGTCTAAAAGTTGTTGTAAATATAAATTTTGAGTGAATATCTTCAGTAGTTACTAAAATATCGCAGTTTTCGGATTTCTGGAAATTACCGCTATATGGGAAGTGGGCGTGGTTACAGTCCGATTTCGNAGTAGTTACTAAAATATCGCAGTTTTCGTATTTCCGAAAATTATCGTTATGTGGGATGTGGGCTGGTTATTGTCCGATTTTTAAAATCTTCGGCCATTTAGGATGCTGTATCAAGACCAATAACTGCGCCAAGCTTGGAAGAAACTGGTGCAGCGGTTACCAAGATATACACATGTAACCATAAGTGGGCGTGGCTACGCCCATTTTCCAAAAATTTATAATATTCTTATTTTTCGTCTAAAAGTTGTTGTAAATATCAATTTTGAGTGAATAATCTTCAGTAGTTACTAAAATATCGCAGTTTTCGTATTTCCGAAAATTATCGTTATATGGGATGTGGGCTGGTTATTGTCCGATTTTTAAAATCTTCGGCCATTTAGGATGCTGTATCAAGACCAATAACTGCGCCAAGCTTGGAAGAAACTGGTGCAGCGGTTACCAAGATATACACATGTAACCATAAGTGGGCGTGGCTACGCCCATTTTCCAAAAATTTATAATATTCTTATTTTTCGTCTGAAAATTATTGTAAATATCAATTTTGAGTGAATTATCTTCAGTAGTTACTAAAATATCGCAGTTTTCGTATTTCTGGAAATTACCGTTATATGGGAAGTGGGCGTGGTTAAAGTCCGATTTCGCCCATTTTCAATACCAACCTACCTTGGATTAAGGGAAACCTACATACCAAATTTCGTTGAGATATCTCAATTTTTGCTCGAGTTATCGTGTACACGGACGGACGGACAGACGGACAGACGGACGGACAGACAGACATGGCTTAATCGATTTCTTTTTTCATCCTGATCATTTATGTATACATTTGTCTATATCTATCTCGATTCGTTTTGGCTGTTACAAACAACCGTTATGTGAACAAAATTAATATACCCTTGTGCACAAGTGCGCTCGGGTATAACAATAGGGGTATATATTTTTTCGATATAGAACAATCCTAGGGGTTGAGAGCATTAAAATTTCTACTTAACTTGTTTTGGTCCACACTGGTGTATATTCGTGCGTACATACATATGTAGTACCTTTGCGTACCTTTGCTTACCTTCCCATAAGCATACAGGTATGTTCAAAGTACAGCTGATCGAAATTTCGTTACATACCAAAGCATAAAACGGAAAATGGAAAGAATATACAAGTATGTAAATTCAAAGATTGCCTAAAGCAATTTGCTAAGCAAAAGTAAGTAAATGAGTATTTGCTTTCTTCCGAAAGATTTGCAGTCTAATAAGTTATTTTAAACTTAAAAGGCATCAAAATAAATTTAGTTTTTTTTCATAAGTTGTAAACAGATGACTTTGATCAGCTTTTTTCTTGCTGTAAAAATTTTTTAAGCCGAAACTAGCAGCTTCTCATCAAAATGGAATGTCGATTGGGTCTCTCCCTACCTTGCTGGATTGTTATGTACAAAACCTCTTTGTTTTTATAGTTATAAAAAATTATCAATACACGAATGCTCTTATTAGTTAATTTCATATGTACAACATTTCGATGGCCCTATGCAATAACGACAAAAAAATTACAAGTCGCGAACTCTAAATGATTTTTAAAAAATTTATAAAAATAGGCAACGATATTTCTCATATAAAGAAAGAAAATTAGACGGTAGGGTCTTGAAATTAAAAAAAAAATTCAATGCGCACCCTAATTTATATATGTATGTTTCTACATACACATACTATGTATGTAAACTTAAAGTAGGCTGGGTGGTCTGTAGAATCAGAGAACACCATTAGCCCCAACGGGGTTTCAGATGTCTAGGCTTTGGACACAGAACCAAAGTATTTGCTATGTTCTAAGGCAGGCATCTGTCTGATTGACGATTTCACTGGTAGCGTCAGATGCCCAAAATGTAAGAATGTGACCCAAAAATCATCGATATGAATTTCCTGCAACTCGAACTTAAACCACTGCAACGCGACTCAGGAGCTATTAAAACAGTCGGTTTACGAGAAGAAAATAGATGTAGCAGTACTAAGCGAACCAATAGAACTGGGAAACATCGATGTAAAAGCTGGTCAAATGAGATTAGGGATAAAGCAGCATATGAAGGTTCAACCAATACACTCCGCAGATCGAACCTCAACTCGCGGCAAACGGTTTCTCTCGGGTAGCAATAGTATTAAGTATCGGCATAAACAAATTTATTACCCTGGGCTTTTACAGTGGAACGGACTTTCTTGAGTGCTGGGCGTAGCTCTCGGTTGTCCAGGGTTTCTGTAAAGAGTAAACATAGATGAACATCTATCTCAGGGCTGGCGAACCAAAGGCACGCGTGCCATCGATGGCACGCAACAAAAAAATTTGGGCACGGTATTAATTGAGGACCCAATTAGTAGTTTCCACCTAATCGCAACTCTTTATTTTTTCGTTGAAATTGGACACCAAAGCGTGTATACGGCACAAAGCTGAGAAAGGACAAAAATACAGACAGTAATCAACAAAATCCACAAAAGATATTCGAATCTTGAGTTCCCGTGCATGATTCATAAACAAGCATTGTGTGAAAAGCAATTATCGCAAGGATTTAAATCTATTATATGTCTGATGTAACTTCACTTGATATACTGAACATGTCTAAATTTGATTAGTTGGTAGAAAATGATAATACTAAAATTTTAGAAACGTATTAAATATACGTTTTTCACCTTTCCGAAAGCTACCGCTACATGGTAAGCCGGGGTGTATCAATTTTGAGAAAATTAGCGTCCTTAAATTTCGAAATATTGAAGTTTAAAGATTTCTGAAATTTACAGTTATATGAAAAGCGGAAGTAATTTTATTCCGATTTCGATAATTTTCAACGTTTTGCTTTGATGTGGCAAGCACAATAACCATACCGAGTTTGGTAGAATGGCTATCGAGATCATAAGTGAGCGGTGCCACGCCCATTTTCCAAAATTTTATCATAAACGTATTTCTTGGTAAAGAATTGTTGCAAGCATCAATTTTGAATGATTTAGCTTTAATATTATCGAAGATTTTGTATTTCTCTAAATTACCGTTATATGGGATGTGAGCGTGGTTATTGTCCGATTTTAAAAATTTTCGGCCATTTGGTATGCTGTATCAAGGTCAACTACTTTGCCAAGTTTGAAAGAAATTGGTGCAGCGGTTAGCAAGATATACACGTGTAACCATAAGTGGGCGTGGCTATGCCCATTTTCCAAAAATTTATATATTCTTATTTTTCGTGAAAAATTTATTGTAATTATCAATTTTGAGTGAATAATCTTTAATAGTTACTAAAATATCGCAGTTTTCGCATTTCTGAAAATTACCGTTATATGGGAAGTGGGCGTGGTTACAGTCCGATTTCGCCCATTTTCAATACCAACCTACCTTGGATAAATGGAAACCTACATACCAAAATTTCGTTGAGATATCTCACGGACGGACGGACAGACGGACAGACGGACGGACAGACAGACATGGCTTAATTCTCTATTCATTCTAAGCATTTATGTATACATTTGTCTATATCTATCTCGATTCGTTTTGCCTGTTACAAACAATCGGTATGTGAACTAAGTTATAATACCCTTGCGTACAAGTGCGCTCGGGTATAAAAATACGCTTAAAATGAGCTGATTTGTATGGCTTTGTACTGATTTTTGATCCCAACTGTACTGATTATGTCACTATAATATCTGGCCACCCTAGATAGTACTATCGATAGTTTTGATTGAAAACGTCCAACAATTAAAATTAACAAAAATGATATCAAAATTCCTAAAATATGTCGATATTTTTGTAAAGGAACAAAAGTTTATCAACGATTTTTGGTTTCAAGCAGCATTTGCGCTCTGAAATAACTATGTTACTGAATAATGTATGTATGAGTGAAAACTATCGATAGTGATTACAAAACCATCGATGTTTTCGATAGTCAAAAATGATCGATACTATCGATAGTGCCACGCCCATTTTGCAAAATGTTTACTAAAAACAAATTTTTGTGCTAAGGAGCCATTGCACATATCAATTTTTAGCAAATATGGATGATTTATTTAAAAACAGGTCAAACAATTTGAAAGTCCGGTACATACACACAAATAAATTCAAGACCGTATATTTGCTTAAATTGCTTAACTTCGACAATTTGTATGCAATTGCATTAGGTGAGGTATTAAATTATTCGAAAATAAATGTACTTTTCGATAAATACTCGGCAACTTTCATAGTAATTTTTCAAATAAGCGATGGTCGAAGTTAAAAATATTTTGAAAAATAGGGGTTTTCCCGATGAAAACTCTCAACAAGCTAAGTCTAAAATAACTTATTATACATCGTTTTAAAGCTCTATAAATTCCCTTTTCAAAACATGTTTTACTTCTAAAATCATATGAAAAACATAATGGTAATAAAAATAAAAATGGAGGGTTCAGGAACTAAAATAAAACTATTTTCATGTTATACTCGACCCTACCTACAACCTGCCGAAAGTTTTGTTTCGGGTGTATTTCGTGATTTTTTTTTGTAGCACCGTGTAAGCAATGGTTTTTACGAGCAGCCAATCCGATGTGTAATTAATGGAAATTAGAAACTAATGGAAACACATGATTTCCGTCTATCAATTGGCTTATTGCCAAATTTTTTGGTATTGTTATTAAGAAATCTCCAAACTAGGTTTTGTAAATCGCACCGATTTCAAATCTTATGATTTGCAGAACATGCTGATAGCTTTTACTAAAAATTCGATTCGAAGTATGACAATCTGTTTCTTTTTACAAGTGCTTCGTTAAAAAAAAAATTATTAAAATCGGTTTAGCACTTTGAGAAAGAAGTTGTTGCAAACAATTTCCATATAATCTATTTTATATAATAGTATAGATGTGGTTTATTTTATCAATTAAATTTAGTTAAATTTTCAAAAAGGTGGCAACCCTCCTCAAACATATTTTCGGCTATGAGCCTTCTTAAAAATATAAAGTTTGATACTCACATTGCAATATTTCTTTTATTTTATCAATTTAACTGGGTTAAAATTTTCAAATAGATGCCAATTCTCAAAAATATTTCCAGCAATTATCTCTCTTAAAACTCTCCTATTTAATATCTATATTGCAATATATCATTTATTTGATCACTTAAATTTAGATACCCGCATTGCAATATTTCATTTATTTCATCAATTTAACTGAGATAAAATTGATGTAATGTAATTGTTCTTAAACCTCATTAATTTGATACCCATATTGTAATATTTCATTTATTTTATCAATTTAATTGAATTAAAAATTTCCAAACAGGTGGCAGCCCTCCAAATTTTTGCATTATAAATGATCCTGCTATCACAGCGTACAATCCAGAAAAGAAAATATTGAAATCTATTCAGCCGTTCTCCAGGGTTGAGGCCTGTTACAAACGATCACAACATTTTTTCATATATAGATAGAAAATGGGAGCGTGGCGCCTCCCTTTTTTCCAATACCGCCGATTTTTCTCCGTGAGTATGGAATTATTTCATATATCTCTATACCAATTTCCGGTACTCTACCTCAAATATTTCAACAGATATACAACATAAAAATTTTAGTTAGCATGGGAGGTGCCACGCCCCCTTTTCCGAATTCGGGCAAACTTCACATAAACCATCTGCATGATAGCCCGAATATGCCGCACAAATTTGGTTGAATTTGGTGAAGCCGTTCTCAAGCCGACCTCAAGTTATGAGGTCACACCAAAAACGTGCACTTATTTTTATATATAAGAAGAGGTGCCACGCCCAAATTTGGGCAACTTCACATAAACCATTTGCATCATGACCCGAATATGCTATATAAATTGGAGCTAAACACTTATTTTTATATATAAGATTAGAGGTGAACGCCCCTTTTTCCGAATTCAGGAAAACTTACATAAACTATTTGCATGATAGCGCGAATATTCCGTATAAATTTTGTTCAATTTAGTGAAGCCGTTCTCAAGTTATAAAGGCTCAGTTATGCATACTTTGCACTGCATAGCATGTCATTTTACGTATAAATCAAAAATCAACAGACTTTTACATATGTAATGCTGTGCGTTGGTTAACCGCTTACACGCAAAGCTCATTTAACAGATTCCTTATGTGACAACTCTCATGCAATGCCAAGTATGCATAACTAAGCCTTAAGGCAACACCAAAGACGTGCACTTATTTTTATACCCGAGCGCACTTGTGCACAAGGGTATTATAACTTTGTTCACATAACGGTTGTTTGTAACAGGCAAAACGAATCGAGATAGATATAGACAAATGTATACATAAATGATCAGAATGAAAAGATAAATCGATTAAGCGGTGACTGTCTGTCCGTCCGTCTGTGCAGACGACAACTCAAGTAAAAATTGAGATATCTTAACGAAACTTGGTATGTGCATTTCTTTCTGGCGTAGGACGGATGGTAATGAAAATGGGCAAAATCGGACAATAACCACGCCTACCTCCCATATAACGGTAATTTGCAGAAATACGAAAACTGCGATATTTTAGTAACTACTGAAGATTAAGATCTGCTTCAGTTGAAATCTGGCAGGTATTAAGTAACAAAAAAACTAATTTAAATATGAATAACTTTAGAGATGACACCCGCCATTAATGCTTGGACATCCGTTGTGTTGATCGATTGAGCCTGTTTTCGCCACATTCTGCAGAACTGCTTTATTCTTGATTGTGTGCATTTTGTTTCTTTTTACTTTTGATTTCAAATAGGCCCAATAACGCTCGATCATTTGGAGCTCTGCGCAATTCGGAGGATTGGCCTCTTTTAGTAAAATCTTTATTCCATTTTGTGTATAAAACTCTTGCGCTTTTTTTTTGCACAATGGCTTGTTGCCAAATCAGGCCAAAATAATACAGGCTCTCAGAACAACACTTCAGGTGCAACAACACGTTCAGAGAGATTCGGATTCCTTTTCAAAGTCCTTGGAACATCCTTCTCCACTATCTTATTTATAGTGCCTGATTTTCTGCCATATACCGCCTTTCTCTCAATGCTGCAATTTTTCTTGATATTTGACAATACATTTTGTACCGTCGACCTTCCAATTTTCAGCAATTTTCCTAACCGACATTGGGAGATGTGTGGATTTTGCATGAATTAGTCCAAAATCAGTTTTCTTTGCTGAAGTTCTTTGCTGTCCACATCACTTATTTTTAAAGATCCGCATATGAAAATTAACTGTGATAAAAAACAACGATAGCAAAATCAGCACTCTAAATAAACGGCTGATCGAGTAGTCGATAACAAAGTTATGCTATGTATAGTGCTGCCAAATTTCAACTGAAGTAGATCTTATTTACTCAAAATTTATATTTTTAATTCCTTTTAGACGAAAAATAAGAATATTAAAAAGTTTTGGAAAATGGGCGCGGCCACGCCCACTTATGGTTACATGTGTATATCTTGGTGGCCGCTGCACCCATTTCTTCCAAATTTGGCACAGTTGTTGGCCAACATATCAAATGGCCGAAAATTTTTCAAATCGGACAATAACCACGCCCACATCCCATATAACGGTAATTTAGTGAAATACGAAATACTCGATAAATCAGTAAATATTGAAGCTAATTTATTCATAATTGATGCTTGCAACAGTTCTTTACCAAGAAATACATTTATGGTAAAATTTTGGAAAATGGGCGTGGCACCGCCCACTTATGATCAGATATATGTATCTCGGTAGCCGTTGTACCAATTTGTACCAAACTCGGTATGGTTATTGTGCTTAAAAGCAAAACGTTGAAAATTATTGAAATCGGACTAAAATTACGGCCGCTTTTCATATAACAATAAATTTCAGAAATGCTTGAAACTTCAACAATCGCTTGAAAAGAAGTAACATTGTTTGGAATTTTGGAAAATGGGCGTGATATCACCCACATATGACTATATAAGTTTATCTCATTATGTCTAACTGAACGTTCTATCGAAGATGTTTAAAATAGAGGTAAACTCACCCCGGCTTACAATGTAGTGGTAGCTTTCGGAAAGGTGGAAAACATATGTTTAATACTTGCGCCGGGTATTTAATGTTCGGCTCCGCCCGAAATTAAACTTTCTTACTTGTTATATTTTAGTTGCTATGGGTGGTGCCACGCCCTCTTTTCCGAATTCGGGAAAACTTCACATAAACCATCTGCATAATAGCCCGAATATGCCGCATAAATTTGATTGNCTTGCGCCGGGTATTTAATGTTCGGCTCCGCCCGAAATTAAACTTTCTTACTTGTTATATTTTAGTTGCTATGGGTGGTGCCACGCCCTCTTTTCCGAATTCGGGAAAACTTCACATAAACCATCTGCATAATAGCCCGAATATGCCGCATAAATTTGATTGGGTGAAGCCATTCTCAAGTTATGAGGTCACACCAAAAACGTGCACTTATTTTTATATATAAGATTTAATAGTAGCTAATTAGTAATTGGCGTTAAAAATTTATTTATTTTTCATTATGGCAAGAAGCATTTCCGCATTACCGGTCAAGAACCCATTTCTATTTTCAACATAAATGCTACCCGATGAACTAAACACTACCCAGCAAAAAACACGACTACCACAGAAACGAAAGTGGAAACGAGCTAGGCGATGGGAATCGCTTACCGTTTCGCNCGAAACAAATAAAATATTGTAGGACATTCTACTTTGCACTCCCCGAAATGAAGCAAAGAAGCGAAACGAATAAAATATTGTAGGACATTCTACTTTGCATTACCTCAAATGACGCAAAGAAGTGAAACAAATAAAATATTGTAGGACATTCTACTTTGCATTCCTGGAAATTAAGCAAAAGGACGAATTAAAAAATAAATATTATAGGACATTCTACTTTGCATTCCCCGAAATGAAACGAAGAAGCGAGATAAATAAAATATTGTAGCACATTCTACTTTGCATTACTGGCAATGCCTAAAAGAAGCAAAAAAATTCGAAGGCATTATAACGCTATGCCTTCTAGAACACGTTACCACTACAAGCGATTACCGAGTTTTTGCTGGGTATTTTTGAGTTCACTGTGGAAGGAGGTTCGCAGAGATACTTAATTGCCAGTGTAAAAAACTGTGGAAATTCTTTGCGACTATAATAATAATAGATTGGTGCTTAGACATTTCTTAGTGAATGGCCGGGCTTCTCCTCCGATTAGTGGCGTGCGCATTGCTGTTGTCACACAAGGGGAGGGACACACGATTGTATTTTTATGAGAAGCTGTTTTTTATGGCGGAAATACACTCGGAGGTTTGCCATTGCCTGCCGAGGGGAGATCGCTATTAGAAAAACTTTTTTTATGTTGGGTTGAACCGGGCTTCAACCTAGGCTAACCGCTACACCATACCGGCCGTCTATGATTCCACTAAATGAAAGGATCTTCTTGTCTGGGTATAAGGGGTATCTGTAAATATTTCTCCATTTCTCCATCGTTTGGCTATCCACATAACTACTGGAAATAGTCTCTGATACCATCGGCGATTTCCACAAAGCATTTCCAAATATCCTGGTGTCGCACTTCAATAGAAGCTTTCACTAGAATTCGGCCAGTTTCATATGACTCTGCAGGTTTCTCCATGCTAACTGATTTATAGCCCTTATTTTGAATTGCATTCGATTTTCGAACTTCGTTGGTTATCGAAGATGAGCTGTTGATAGTTTTAAAATAGTTAAAAAAAATGTTTCTCGAGAACATTGCTGCAGCAGGTTTTGTGTAGCGGGCAGCAGGACTACAAACACCTCTTTAGATAGTCGGAGTTTTTTAATAAATCTGTAGACGAATTTCCTAAATATATTGTATGTCAAAATATATTCGAAAGACTAAACTTAAACGTTTTCTACTCCTGGCCAGTTTACTAAGCCGTCACCCTCTGACGAATCGTCGGCGAAAACTCCGTTGCACACATTTTTACCATGTTTTTTTAAACTCGCCTTTTTTACTTCATTTTAATTTGCACAAAATTTAATAAACATGTATAAGCACACTATTTAGTTTGCCCGATTTGTAAACAAAGCTTCTCAGTGGTGAAAAATATACTATTGTGAACAACCTAAATGACTGAAATTCATAATAGCGCTATTCTTCATCGAATTAAATTTCGTTCTATCAGCGATATCGACCACAGTCGAAGATCGAATGCAACTCATAATAGGGTCCTATATTTTCGAATTATTTAGTTTACCATCTACCCAGTTTTTATATTTATTGATGTCAGAAAAGAAAACGAGTTTAGAAATGTGTGTCACAAAATATTGCAACAATGAAGCCTTATGGGGCGATTCGGGAGGCGAAACGATATGTAACCATGCATATTAGTTCAATTTTCATCACATTTTACCAGGGACCGTAAATAGCAGTTATTTTTTTCCAACAGTCAAACTTGGCCAGATATTTTTTAAGTTCGAAATAAAAGTCTTTCGGGATAGTAAAAAAACCGCTTATCCAAATTTAAAAAATTTGGTACCAAATGAAAGAGGACTTAAATAGATTTTAAACAGAAATAACGATCGAAGGCTACCACTTCTATTTATATTTTTTTTTTATAATTTAATACAAAAGAAATGCATATACCTGACCCAAGGTTTCTTCTATGGTAATTAACAAACATTTTTTATTTAAATATTTTCCAATAGCTGGCTTTCTGTTGGCTTTCCTCGTTTAAATATTTCAGTTTTAAAGCTATTTTAGTCCTCTTTCAGTTGATACCAAACTTGTTTAATTTGGATAAGCGGTTGTTTAAATATTAGGAAAGGACTTTTATTTTCGACTTAAAAATATCTGGCCAAGTTACGCTGAACTTAATTCTCAAAAGGATCGACAGCACCCGAGTTTTAAAAGTATCGGTACTAAGTACTCCAAAGAACTCAGTACTTACAAAAGAACTCGAAAGTACTCAGTACTCAAAAAAGGAACTCGAAAGTACTTATAACTTAATAGAACTCGAAAGTACTCAGTACTCAACAATACTCTGTTCCAATAATCCCTTTGACAAATGTTCTCAGGATCGATTCAAAGTACTCAGTATTAAGCGTCGAATAGACTTAAAAAGAACAGAGTTTTATTTACATTTAACGGTATTCAGAATTGATTGTATTCAATTTGCAGTTTCAATAATTGTCAAGTACAATACCTGTACCCATTCAGTTGACGTAATTTGGGGCTCATATATTAATTTGAATAAAATACTGCCAGCTTGTGATTTTTACACTAGGTATTGAAACGTTACCAACATGTGTATATTTAAAGGAAGTACCTACTCAGTACTCTGAAAAATACCCGATCCTTACAAGTATCGATACCAAGGAACTCGATCATCAAAAGTACTTGATACTTCCCAACACTAGTATATACATACATATGTATGTCTATATAGATCTTTTACGCTATTTCAAACAACCGTTATGCAAAAACGTTATAATACCCTTGTGCACAAGTGCGCTCGGCAACACAAAGTACACTTCGGATCCCTTTTCAGAAGGCACATTATTCTGTTAAAGTTCTAACCTTTAAATTAATAAAGTGGGGGTACATATAAAAAGGGATCAGCTTGAAATCATTACAAAAACCTAATTTAGAATTGAGTTCAACTTAAATATTGATTGTAACTAAATTAGCTAATCATTTTACTCCTGAACACTTCAGCTTAGTATTAATAAAGTTACCAGGATTTTGCACAATACTGTATGTGTTTACTTACGTTTGTATATGTGTGCACCTACGTAACTACACAAGTTTATATATGAGCATATGTAGATATATGTATACTAATGCGCGTTAGTATTTACTAATACGTGGATTCAATTTCCGAGCTTGAATGTGGAAAGGCGCTCAACGCCAATCGAAATGAATTACGCCGTACAACGGCGTATGTTGTCTTCGATCATTCGTGACACACAAATACCCAACCACTGGCCACGATCCTAGTAAAAATGAAACAAAACGACACAAATGAATGAGCGAAAGAACGACCGAAAGGTAACGATCGAGTGGAGTGAACGAAGCGTAACAAGACTTAACTCCATTATATGCCGCTCTGCTCTACGCCAGGTGTGATTATTTTTTATTACAAAGGTAGTTTAATTCGAGATCTTCATGTTTGCGGATGGCTCGGAGAGCAGTAATTCTAACGTTTATTACTACTTTAAGAACACGAAAAGAGTTGCAAAACGCCAAAGATTTGGAAAAATATATGCTAATAGAATGAAAATAAAAGTTTGTAAAAATAATGATACTTCGTTACATAAGAATGCTCATTATGTGATATTCTGTATCTGCTAAGTGCACAATAATTAGCAAAAAATCAGTTAATGTGTTACAAAAAGAGTTCTTTACTAACATAACAGTTTGTAAACAACGGTCGCGAGTGGTATTTTAAATTTAACACATAACGCTATAGAAATAAATTAAGCCTGCCGATTTTAAGGTGTGATGTTTAAAATATACATAAAAATATAATGCAGTGTGACGTTAACTTTTAAATTGGAATAGAATCAGTGAAAAGTTCTGCTCTAAGCAAGTAAGAATCTAAGTCAAGTATACCTACATTGTTTCAAATAAGTGTGACGATTAAAGTTCTACAAATGCTTGTGAAATTTGATGTCTTACTAACAAATGCATAGATACAAAGTTGTATACACAATTTTGCTTCTAAGCGTTGCGAAGTGAAAAAATCGTCAAGTTATTGTTCAAAACGCCAAATTTATAGCATATTCATACATAATTTAGTGTTTGCATTTGTATGAATGCATATCCATATTAATAACAATAATGCAAATGTAAAGAGTGTTGTTTTCGACAAAAGTCAGCGCCATATTGTTTTTAAAGAAACGCTCTTTGGTTGTGCATATGTACATATGTATGTAAGTATTTTGTTAATTTGATAATTTGAATAAATTGCAAGGACAGCAATTTTATTTTGTTGCAGCAAACTAAAATTTTACCCTTTCTACGAAATAGATTAAATAATACTATGTTTTGTATGGTATAAATAACATGCAATCCAAACGATGTTGTGGAATTATGCTTGTCTAATAAAAATTGTGTTAAATTTACGAAGTTGCGTTTAATATTTTTTAAATTTTTAATCGAATATTATGATGACGCTTATGCACTGAATTTCGAAAAATATTCACATTCGCGGACAACAGACAAATATGTCATTTAAGATTAATTTTATAATTCACTGAATTCGCCATGATTTTGACTTAAAGTTATTGATCATATACGAAGACTCGTAGCTCACGAATAAACATGATATATCAAGTTATATCGTAATAATTTTATTTTCTTCGCAAAACAGCCACAAAATTTGGCCTCAGTATACATGTTGCGTTCCCAACTTTTTTGGGAAAAAACTGGTAAAACTTTTAAATAGGAAAACTGCCCTCAGAGAAAGAGAGAAATACCATTAGGTATGGCAACGCATTTTCGGTAAAAACTGGTAATTCTGTTACATAGTATTTTTTTATCATTTACTGATTTGCTAAATTTGCGCACATATACACGCAAATAAACAAAAATTCTTACTAATCTTGATATATGTTCTTTCCGATATTTTTAATAAGATGAAAATGCAGACGAGCTTACCTTTTTATTAAAGCAGTGTTTGCATTGTTCAACTTTTACAGGTGATTAGCTGAATCAAAAGTTGAACGAAAGTTGGATGCAGACTAACTTCATTGGAATTGCTTGGACAATACAGAACAGCTGACGGTTTGACACTTCATCATTAATTTTACCAGAAAAACTTTTCGGATAAAATCTTGCGACTTCTGGAAATGAGAGAACCTCAATTACTGTCAGTGATCGGACTTTAAAAAAATTCTGTGTGGTAGAATCTGGAAAAAAATGTGGTAGATTTCAAAAAAATGTGGTAGATCTCTGGGTTTGGATCAAACTTTGTACAAAAATTAAAAAAATTCTGCAAGGTTTGAACTAAATTGCAAACTTTTTAATTGTACTCTAAAAAATGTCATTTTAGTATAATAAAGTGCAAGATTGAAGTTTCTAAACATTGCGTTGAATTTTGGCAATTTTTTTTCCTTGACAGTGTAAAGCAGTTCCTTCCATATCAAGATATTTTTCGAACATATTCTAAGAAATTTCTGCAACCTTGTGGAGTGCTGTCAGCTTTTCTTTTTACCACATCACGAAGTAGCGAATAAATGTGGCACGTTCCAGAAACAGCTAATTGGGATTTGCCGATTTTGACAATTTTCAAGTAAAAGTAAACAACGCCTCAGAATGCACTTAAATTTGCTAATGCTTTCACAAAAAACGCTGTTTTTTAACATTTTCGCTATTAATTCTTTTTATAAATCATATATTTTGCAATTTAACACAATAAAACCACGTTTTCTGTCGAAAAATTTATTACTCAGAAAATTTACTATTTTACAGTTTTTTTATCCTCCAATTCGGCTTTGTTTACTTTTACTTGAGAGATTTCATCGTCGCCGGGAATGCGGAATCTTGTATTATATCATTCTTGTTACCATATAGTGTTTAGTAGAGCACAATTTTTGCTCGTAAAATTAAAAAAATTATGTCGAGCAAAAATAAAACTACACAAAAACGCGAATATGTGGTCGATTTCAGAGCTTGAGTGGTAGATGCTCAAAAAAGTGGCAGATCTACCACAATGTGGTAGAAGTCCGATCGCTGATTACTGTATCATTTTCCAGAGAACCGAGAGTACCGGAACGCTCAGTTTATTCATTTCGATGCGTAAAATTGCGAAACGTGAGTTTAAGATTTTACACTCAGTGTTGCATAAATGCATCTCATTTCAGCTTTGTGTAATACAAATTGATCTGTATTAATACTGAGATCAAAGAGCATTCCCACATTTTATACATTTTTACAGATCTTAATGAAGCTGAGGCTTACGAGGTTTTTTTTACAGGGCGGTACACCGATTAGGCGATACCCTTATTATTTATAATTTTTGAATTGAGCGGTATTTTCTAATCAAGCGCTTCGTCTTTACATATAAAATGCTGAAACATATCCCTAGCTTAGAGTGAAAAGTTGCTATGTCCCAATTTAAAAATTGTACAGGAGAGGAAAAAAACTTCTTATAGCCATTTTCTTTAAGTATTTCGCTAAACTTTGAATACAACATTTTGCCTATTTAAAGCAAAGCAAAACTCCATACGAATCAGAGGAATTCGATCTTTATTAAAAGATTTTGTACTATTTTGGCCTTATCGAATTTTCGGTTTTGTTTTGGACTTCGAAAATTTTCCTTTCATTAAACATAAACGAGAAAACATAAAACAAGGACCTTTACCCTTTTCGAAACGATGCATTTTTAATTTCTCTAGCCTCCTGTATCAAAATATGAGCTTTCATAAAAAGTAGACTTAGCAACTTTGCACTATAAACTAGCGATATGTTTGTTAAGTAGAAATTATTATTTTTTGATCATTTGTGAAAAGAAACTAGTATTTGCACAAATGGTTCCATCGTAAAATTTTAAGTTTTGCCATAAGCCGGTTTGAAAAATATGTTTTTTAACTTTTAACGATTGCTGCAATTTGTATGTACATAAGAACAATTACATGCATGCAGAATTGTAATACCACCGATACATACCATGTAAAATGTTAGGTTTTTGCCATAAACCATTTTGAAAAATATGATTTTTAACTTTTAACGATTTCCGCAATTCGTATAAATCCGAAACAAAAAAAAAAACAATTTCATTTTGTTTGTTAGGTACTTTTAATTCGGTGTAGTTCCTTATGAAAGCTTGAAAACTATCAATAGTCAAAACATATTTTGAAACGATACTATATGATTGCGTTAAAAACGAATGAATTTAGCTGACAAGTACGCAATTTTTTACCCGTTTAAGGTGATTTGAAAGGAACTTTTTATTACATATACTATATCAGAAGTCAAGTGCCCTTCTCTTACAATNTAAGTCTATTCATGATGAAATGTCAAAGCATACTGAGCATCTTTCTCTTTGACACCATGTCTGAAATCCCACGTGATCTGTCAAATACTAATGCATGAAAATCCTAACCTCAAAAAAATCACACGTTACTTCCACAGCAGCCGTTCAAAGTTAAAAAAATTTTAATTTTTTGAGCTTTTTTGGAAATGAATGAGGTTCNTTTTAATTTCTCTAGCCTCCTGTATCAAAATATGAGCTTTCATAAAAAGTAGACTTAGCAACTTTGCACTATAAACTAGCGATATGTTTGTTAAGTAGAAATTATTATTTTTTGATCATTTGTGAAAAGAAACTAGTATTTGCACAAATGGTTCCATCGTAAAATTTTAAGTTTTGCCATAAGCCGGTTTGAAAAATATGTTTTTTAACTTTTAACGATTGCTGCAATTTGTATGTACATAAGAACAATTACATGCATGCAGAATTGTAATACCACCGATACATACCATGTAAAATGTTAGGTTTTTGCCATAAACCATTTTGAAAAATATGATTTTTAACTTTTAACGATTTCCGCAATTCGTATAAATCCGAAACAAAAAAAAAAACAATTTCATTTTGTTTGTTAGGTACTTTTAATTCGGTGTAGTTCCTTATGAAAGCTTGAAAACTATCAATAGTCAAAACATATTTTGAAACGATACTATATGATTGCGTTAAAAACGAATGAATTTAGCTGACAAGTACGCAATTTTTTACCCGTTTAAGGTGATTTGAAAGGAACTTTTTATTACATATACTATATCAGAAGTCAAGTGCCCTTCTCTTACAATAGCACATTATAAAAGTAGTTCATTAATTAAAAATAGGGATGTGCCGGATAGAGATTTTGCCGGATAACCGAATTCCGGATATCCTGAAAAAATAACAGTCGGATGCGGATATCCGGTAGACTGCTGACCTTAATAAATTTCACAATATTGTTATATGTATTAGGTTTTTTTTGTTTAGCTAGATTATGTACACTAGTTTACACGAAAAAAGTACCTCAATAAAAAAGTGCTTTCTAGCTTAATTTGGGCTCGCTGAAAACGAAAATGACACTCATCGCGTTTTTGCGATTTTTACAAAAAACCTGTTTTTCGTGACTNTAATTTTTTGAGCTTTTTTGGAAATGAATGAGGTTCATTGACTTTTTTTCATAAGATAAAAATTTTTAATGCAGATATATATGATAACAATTTGAAGACAATTCAGTCGCATACAATTTAAGCTAAAAATTGCTTCGATCGAAGAAGAAATGTAGAAGTTATGACGCATAATGTAAATACAAGCAATTCGAGGTTTTTAACATTTTCACACTTCAGGTCGAAAATATGATTTTTCTGTCAAAGTTCTTCGTTTGTGTTCCATTCTGTCTTCTCGAAGTTGCATCCAACAATAGTCGCCCCTCATGGCCTGATCCCAGAAACCTTCATACCGCTTTTCGATAGTTGCAATGTCCTGGTGAAATCTTTAGCCATTTTCGTCGCTCTAGCTCCCAAATTCGGTGGAAAAAAGTCCAAATGATTATTGGGCAGGTGCATTTTCAGAGACATTCGAGCACCTGTAATAAATAAAATACTTTGTAAATTATTAATAGTTTTTTCTTAAAATAATTATTTTAATCCATGCAAGGTATAACCGTAGAAGATATTTAGGTATAAGTCACAAAAAGAAAATTGCATGGATTTTCACAAACTTACATTTAACCTAAAAATACTTCACACTCACCAATGGCATTGAAGTTTTTCATCAAATTGACAATCAATTTACGGTCGTTTTTGCTTCTGTGCGCTTAAATGCGCTTGAATGCGCTTAATCGTACAAAACATGTGGCACATACAGAGTTTGAAATCCAATCTTTATCCGGATTCTTGACTTGAATTCCAAAATATTGTCCATAAGCAGTTAAAATGTTTGTGGTTATTTTTTTCCGAGCACTTTGTTTGAATATGTACAAACCACAAATAAAGCAAAACTTATCCGATGAGTGATTGCACATTTTGGGCTTTTTCCCTAGAGCAAAAACGTCATTCTAAAATACGAGAGAACACAAAAGGAACAACTGTCCAACAAAAGTACGAAACGAAATCCGATGACGTTTGTCAACTACCTAACGGGGCAGGAAAATATAGCGGAAGTTCAATGTCGCTCAAGCAGTAACGCATTTTACCGACTGGAGATATTTCTGTTCCCCGTACAACGTTTACTTTGATTCAGTATATAAATTAACACAAAATAGACTTTTTTGTGTTTTTTACCATTTTGGTAACATTCCGTGGATATGGATTCAACCCCAGCCCTGCTTCATAATTTATTTCTGTGTAAAAAAGGGACATTTGAATGTCAGAAGCTGAATATGCATCATTTTACAAAATACGTTATAACTTCAACATTTTTCGTCCGATTTAGACAACCTTTAGCTTGACTTGTTTGTTATAAAATTATTTTGAACCAAAAATTTCATATATCGGACAAAAAATTTTTTAATCAATAGTAAAACGTCGATAAATTCCAATAATTTCCAAAAAAGCTCAAAAATTACCATTTTTTTAACTTTGAACGGCTGCTGTGGAAGTAACAATCACTAGATTACTAATAAAAATGTACATCATTGCTTCATAATCAACTTACTCGTAGATTTCCGTGAAAAACTGAAATAAGACACGAAAAACACGTTTTTTGCGGAAATCGCGGAAACGCTTATTGAGAAAAATAAATGAGTGTCATTTTCGTTTTCAGCGACCCCAAATTGTGCTAGAAAGCACTTTTTTTATCGAGGTACTCGTTTGAAACTGAAAATTTGTAAACTAGTGTTATCTGCTTTTTCGAGCATATGATATAATCCCGTATTAAAAATAACTTCTCTGTATGCAACCCGTATTTATCGATTATTTTTGGGAAATAGAGGAGAAACGCCAAAGACAAAAGATCAAGGCTGGTATTGAACCGAACCGGTTTTGGAGCTTCGAACCCAATCACGAATCGAACCATTTTTATTTTGAAGTGCCAAAACCGAACCGAAAACCACTCCAAAAAACTGTTCGGTTCGGTTCAAAATCCACTAAAGCATTTTGCAAGTTTGTTAATACACAACTTTGTCTAAAAATGCAACATGGTAAAGCTGGAAACATTTTTGAGTTTAATGGCACCTCTGTGAGTTGTAATTTCGTCCATATAAAAAATGTTTTTATATGAAAGAAAATGCATATCACCGCCAGAAAGAAAAATCGGTGCGAATTTTAAGATATGTAATTCAAACTTGCACTTATCGTATCGTATTAAAATTTCTTTAGTTCTGATTAAAAAGTTTGACATAATGAAATTTTGTTGAAGTTCGTATATTTTTCCAAGTATCGTACAAAGTTTCAAATTTGGATTAGTATGTTGTATACTTTTATGAGAAAATAATGAACATTATTAATAATTAGGCTTCCAACATTAAACGGAGATTTTGGGTGTCAATTAAAAATGCTGAGCGTGTTGTTTTTGTCTACTCGACTACACGCACGAGTTTTCCAAACCTTAAATAGCTTTATTCAAATTTTTCTAATTTCGCCTTGATCGCGTTGATTTTAACTATCTTGTTGTTGAGGGTATTACGCATTTTCTCATACAAAAAATGTGTCGATGATACATGAAATCAATCTTAAATCTACTTAAAACTTAAAAATTTTTCTAGAAATTCTTATTAAAAGGTTTGAAGTTTATATGAAGCCTTGAAGAATTTTCATAAGTTTTGCAAAGATTTATTCGGGTTTTGTTAGATGATGAACTATAATTAAAAAAATGAACATTAAATGTCGCGTCCCTATTTTTTTCCACCACTGTATATGTGGATATTTGAATTTTTATATTCATAGATTTGTCATATTTTTGTAATATTTATATCCTTTGGCTTTAAAAAAAATTGAACCATTTGAACCGAACCGAACCGAACCGCGGTTCAGGAATAATCTTTTTCTAAGTGGTTCGAACCACTGAACCGAACCTCACCGTTCTTTGGAGTGGTTTGCAGCCGTGCAAAAGATAAACAACAATGAACTCCGCTAAGAAAATGCGTGATTGATTTTTCTTTTATTTTAAAATGTGATGAAAATTGAACTAATATGCATGGTTACATTCATTTCGCTTCCCAATTCGCCCCGTAAGGCTTTCTGCACTTTGGTCGTCCATCATAGTTGCTTCATCGTCACAATCATGATGCAACGATTACATGACGACTACACTTTCGCACACTCGGTCGTAATATTTCAATTCATTTGGCTTCTAAAAATCCACTTGGAGCAGGTATTTTCTGTTTTTCTGGTTGATATTTTTGCGAAATATTTACAAAAACCTGCAATTTTTTAAATATAGACTGTGCTGCAACAATACTAGACATCAGTTTTCAATAATATCTCTTCTTTTCTTTTCCTGAAATGTGTTTTGTGCATGCACACAGAGACTTTTTACAATTTCGTCATATCTTATAGTTAAAACGCTCACCTTTATTGAATTTTAATGCACTTATCCACTTTTTAATGATTTCCACAGATTTTATGCAAAAAATACTAATTTTTATGCAATTGTAATGCAAATATTAACTTTTTCACTAATTTTACCCCATAAAATGTAAACAAACCATGCGTGCACAACGATTAGCAAACGACATTGTCGTACTTATCCGTTTCTGCATCTTCTACGATTTGCCGATAACTAGCCGATAACGACAAGCGTGCAGATCTCCTTTGAAATGCATGTGCTCGGCTCAAAATTTCAGGGCGAGACGATAACGCAACTATGATTGGACGACAAGTGTGCAGATAGCCTAAGGCTTCATTCAATATTTTGTAACACACATTTCAAAACTCGGTTTATTTTCTGACATCAATAAATCTAAAAACTGGGTAGATGGTGAAATAATTCGAAAATATATGAGTTACATGCGAGCTTCGACTGTAGTCGAAATCGCTGATCGAACGAATTTTCATTTGGTAATATGACGTTCTTTCGATGAAGAATAGTGCTGTTGTGAATTTCACTCGTTTAGGCTGTTCAGAATAGTATATTATTCACCGCTGAGAAGCTTTGTTTACAAATCGGGCAAACTAAATAGTGTGCTTATGAGGCATTCCAAGCTATTTCAATGAAAATCATGTTTATTTTTTCGATTTTGATATTGATCAGTATAATGTAGAAATACCTCTACAATATGGCAAAACGCGAGGAATGTGAAAAAATAAAATTTGCAAAAGTTATATAACATCCAAAATATAGGTGTCTCGTTGAAAGCCATTGTTTATCACACCATAGCTCGATAAATATTGGTTGTATCAATCAGTACTTTTTTATTGACAAAGAGTCAGAGATTTATAAAATTTTTATTTATTTTTTTAAGTCCACTTTTCCATACGTTTGTTAATGACCAATTTAGAAAGTTACTGAAAAAGAACATGTTTGCAGGTTTTTAAAAATCTGCAAAAAACATATGTATATGATAGAGTGTATATCAAAGATTTAACTGACAATTGTTTAGTTGGGTGTCTCGATATAGGGCCAGAGATATTAATTATTTCCTTAAGCAGTGACTGATGAAAAAATTTGAATTTTCAAGTAAAATTTGCTTAAAATATGTAAAGTGGGCCACTTAAAACCCTTTTATTTCAGATAACCAAGATAGTTACGTAGGTAATTTGGTAGAGGTCTCGGTAATATTTGTTTCCTTATACTTCATATCGCAATAATCCTCTTACTAGAAAATCGCGAATTTAATGTCAACATAATTAACGGGCAGAGATAACTTAATCATTTTGGTCTAAGTAAAGCGAAAAACTCCATCTTTTTAGCACGCATTTTAAAATTTCACTTTTAATGTCATACTAATTTAAAATACACCTTTGTTTTTTTTTCAAATTAAAAAAATCTCGACATGCTAGAAAAATCCAAAGATGTATTTTAATTTAACATGACATTAAAATTGACAAACTTAATAATTTGTGCCAAAACGATGGAGTTTTCCCTTTTATTTAAACCAAAATGATTAAGCTATCTCTGCCCGTTCAGGGGATATGACCAATCAAAGAAATGATTATGTTAATATTAAATTCGAGATTTTTCGCAACTTTCTAAATTGTTCATTAACAAACATATGGAAAAGTGGACCTAAAAAATAAAAAAATTGTTTATAAATCTCTGACTCTTTGTCAATAAAAAAGTAGGTACCAATTGATTTTTTATTTATCGAGTTGTGATGTGCTGATGTGCTGGCGTATGCCGATGACATCGATATTATCGGTAAAAACAAGGGCTACGTCTGTTCTGCCTACTCCGGATAGGATAGAGAAGCAAAGCGAGTGGGTGTGGTGGTGAAAGAGGACAAAACGAAGTATCTCCTGTCATCACACAAACAGTCGATCATACGCGTCTTGGCACATACGTCACTGTTGCCAGTTACAAGTTTGAAAAAGTAGACGACTTCCTTTATTTGGACAATGAAAACATCTGGNGAATTGTTTTTGAATTGATTCTATCTTGTCTGAGTAAATTTGATACCTTGGATTCCAAACCACCGAGCCGTGCAGCGAATTAAAATTCAGCGTCTCCGCTGCCTTGGCCATGTCGTTCGAAGGGACTGAAACGCTCCTGCTCTGAAAATATTCAACGCGGGCCGCGATGCTGGTAACAGAGGAAGAGGAAGGCCTCCTCTGCGTTGGCAAGACCAGGTGGAGAAGGACTTGGCTTCACTTGGCATTTCCAATTGGCGTCAGTTAGCACATAAGAGAAATTACTGGCGTGCTATTTTGGACTCGGCAATAAAGAATGAAGAATGAAGAAGAAGATGATGTGATAAACAATGACTTACGGCGAGACACCTAATATAGGGCTGCCAGACGTCCCGGTTTTCCCGGACATGTCCCGGTTTTAGACTATTTGTCCCGGTGTCCCGGCCCAACCTTAAAATGTCCCGGGTTTCGTTTTAGAGACCCGGTTTTTGATTTGATTGCACAAATTTGAATAAAAGTTCAAAAATCACTACACTAAGAGAAAAAAAACGCGTTGTAATATTCAGAAAAATGTTATGAATTCACTGAGGGAAATAACGCATAGTAAACATGAATATTTTCTATTTGATTATCGTTTAAAAATGTTCGTATTTAAAATTAGTACTTCCATAACACGCAAACGTGGTGTTGATTCAAACTCAACATTTAAATGCACATTTACATGTGTGGCTGTTGCTGAGTGCGCGAAGATGCTTGCCACAATTTGCTGATTTCCAGAGGGTCAGGGTTCAATTCCCATTACAACCAGCATGGAATTTAAATATTTTTTTAACTTAATCGGTAATTGCAAATCGCTTCATTTTAATATGGGCGCATTTGAATTGATTATTTCTAACTAAATACTAAAATTTGCATACTTAAATGTATTACGAGTTGGGTTGGTGCTGTTTCATATGCGTATTTTTTAAATTTAGCACGCTTTTTTAATTCTAAACTTCTTTCTCTCAGTGCACCGATTTAATTTGTGAAATAGTCACATTTTGAGACAGTTGAACTTTGCACAAGCAATAGTTGATGATAAGTATATGTACAAGATAACATTAAAATATCAGTCATATTTTTCGTTGCTGTGAACTTGTTTCAAAACTTCTGTCTTTTCCTTAATATAATTGTAAAACTCTGTGCGCGTTATTTTGAACGTATTTACGTAC
>NW_016160751.1:0-16845 GCF_001687245.7 Rhagoletis zephyria | reverse complement strand
GTACAGCAATATTAACTAATATTTTCAAATGTTGTGAGAGGGAGTAACAAAACAAAATTCCTTTTAAGGCGCAGCGAAGCACGCCGGGTATTCGCTAGTGTCACATGAAATTAACTGAGCAAAGTACAATGAATAGCTGTTAAACAATGTTTCACGCACCGGCACCATCTACTTTAAATGAAACATACTTATTTTCGTGAGGGATACTCACACACCATATACTTTTCTATTGAAATTTTTCTTGAATTTTCTTAGCTATAAACCTCCAACGAATGCAAAACCGTGGAAATCAGTTCGTGCATTCTGGAGTTATAGCGTGGCGTCAGGAAGGAAAACCCTACTTATTTTTATATTAATTTTTATATTAAAGAAGATTAAAGAACTGTCCGCATTACACAATTTTATTTTTCACAAAAACGGTATTCATGAATTTTTAAATTTTTTTTTTATTTGTTTCCGCATCGCATATTTTTGACATAACAGCTTTCATTTTATGCCCATATTAAACAAATACAGCCTAAGTTTACCCGGGTCCACGTTTTGGTCTGTATCTCGAGACCCTAGTCACCCAGCTATATGAAAAGTGCTCTATCTTAAAGCATTCATGAACAGCTTTAATTTGATACCCATATTAAACAAATACATCCTAAGGTTACCCGGGTCCACGTTTTGGTCTGTATCTCGAGACCCTAGTCACCCAGCTATATGAAAAGTGCTCAGTCTTAAAACATTCATGAACAGCTTTCATTTGATACCCATATTGAACAAATACACCCAAGGTTACCCAGGTCCACGTTTTGGTCTATATCTCGAGACCCTAGTCACTCAGCTATATGAAAGGTGCTCTATCTTAAAGCATTCATGAACAGCTTTAATTTGATACCCATATTAAACAAATACATCCTAAGGTTACTCGGGTCCACGTTTTGGTCTGTATCTCGAGACCCTAGTCACCCAGCTATATGAAAAGTGCTCAGTCTTAAAACATTCATGAACAGCTTTCATTTGATACCCATATTGAACAAATACACCCAAGGTTACCCAGGTCCACGTTTTGGTCTATATCTCGAGACCCTAGTTATTTTCTTTGCTACAAACCTCACGGAGCCCGAGCCCTTTCCAACGAATGCAAAAACGTGGGAATCGGTTCGGCGGTTCTTGAGTTATAAGATTACCAAGGAAATGTAACTTCTTTTTATATAACTATATAGATGAGATCATGAGATCATTACAACGTACGCCAACAAAACAAAACAACTTATCACAACTAAAGCACAGAGAATTTTTCACAATGCGTGAACCTTTTTTTAAAAATACAGTTTATAATAAATATATGAAAAAACATAAAAATAAAATTGTTAAACTTTGTGCTAAACTTGGGAAAATTCAATAAATTTGCATACAAATTTGCAACATTCAAATCAGACTTTTTATAAAAATTTTTAAAATGAAGTTTTGCAGCCCATTAAATTTTACTTGATTTTTATACCCGAGCGCACTTGTGCACAAGGGTATATTAATTTTGTTCACATAACGGTTGTTTGTAACAGCCAAAACGAATCGAGATAGATATAGAGAAATGTATACATAAATGATCAGGATGAAAAAAGAAATCGATTAAGCCATGTCTGTCTGTCCGTCCGTCTGTCCGTGTACACGATAACTCGAGCAAAAATTGAGATATCTCAACGAAATTTGGTATGTAGGTTTCCCTTAATCCAAGGTATTTGTATAGTAGGGAGATTTTTTCAAATTATATAAATATACGTTATTTGAATATTGAATCAATACACGTTTGAGGAAAGGGTGCGATAGTAGACTCCAGTTATAAGATTATAAATTAAATTTCCAAGAGAAAGTCGGTTCTTTACATATTTTCTAATTACCTTCGAAAATATATTAACTCAAAAAAAAAAATAAACAATGCTTCATAGATCGATTTTTTTTTAAATCTAACTTCATAAAGTTTTTTAAAAATATTTTGTAAATGAGGCCATAAGAGCTTAGGGGGAAAGTTACAACACAAAAATACATTTAAAGCGCAGCGAAGCACGCCGGGTAATTGCTAGTGTTTTTATATTTTTGCTTTTGTCTGTCAAAATAAAATTTCACTACATCCTTTCGCACGTCGAAATGAAAGAGAAGGGAGCGAGAGGCCCTCCCTAAAGTGTCCCGGTTTGGCAACAGAGATATCTGGCAGCCCTACCTAATATTTTGGTTGTTGTATAACTTTTGAAAAAAAAATTGTTTTTTTTTTCGTTTACAAATACATATCCGAAAATCGAGCAAAAGTAGTTTTTCACCAGTTGAAATAGTGTGGAATGCCTCTTATATCTATTGATTTAAATTTGTGCAAATTAAAATTAAGTAAAAAAGGCGAGATTAAAAACTTGGTTAAAATGGGTGCAACGGAGTTCTGGTCGACGATTCTTCAGAGGATGAGGGCTTAGTAAACTTACCAGGAGTAAAAAACGTTTAAGTTTAGTCTTTTGAATATATTTACAATATATACAATATATTTACGAAATTCGTCCACAGATTTATTAAAAATGAGTATTGGGATTTTCTTTTATGAGTGCAACCAGCCTTACGAGCTAATATTTGCTATAGGCGTTATTTTCTTAAAATTTTTACAAATTAAGCGAACCAAAATCTATAAGAAATGTCTAGCCTTGTCTCGGAGAAAATTTTCATGTCGGACTGGGTTATATAAAATTTAAAGAAAATTGTTTCTAATCCGAAACGTCCTAAAATACTTGGCTTATTTCAATGATTTGTATTTTAAGCGAATTACATAGATGTAATCTGGGACGCGACATTTGAGCAAGTTTTGGGTGTTTTTTTAGTTTATTTAATGCTTATATTTTTTATTTGTTTTTGTTATTTATGGCCTTATAACAATTATATTCAACAATTTTTATTGAGCCGTTTTTAATGAAAAACTATTGTGGAAAAGCAACAACAATTTGAAAAAATGGTATAAGGGATAGCTATTTCGGAAATCACCACAATTCCTCACCAGACTTCTTCAGTGGGATTCGAACCGACGACCTTAGCTGACTCAGCCAGTTGCTTACGCACTGTGCTAAGTTCGCTTATAAACTGTTGTTCCTTTCTCCACTTTTTTCATGTGAGCCAACTACAATCAAGCGCAGCTATTCCAGTGCTGTTATAGGACCATAAATAACAAAAACAATTAACTTAAGGACGAGCACTCCTAAAAGTTAAACATTCTAAAAATAGAATTATTAACAAAAACCAACAAAACCAACAACCACATGATCAAGTTTAATGGAATTATCTTCAGTAGTTGATATTTAAAAGTAAGAACAATATAAATTTTTGGAAAACGGGTGTAGCCACGGCGGACAATAACCACGCCCGCATCCAATATAATGGTAATTTAAAGAAATACGAAATCTTCGATAAATCAGTAACTATTAAAGCAAATTTATTCAAATTGATGCTTGCAACAATTCTTTACCAATAAATACGTTTATGATAAAATTTTGGAAAACGGGCGTGGCACCGCCCACTTATGATCACATATATGTATCTCGTTAACCGTTCTAATAATTTGTACCAAACTCGGTATGGTTATTGTGCTTGCCACAGAAAAGCAAAATGTTGAAAATTGTTGAAATCGGACTAAAATTACGGTCGCTTTTCATACTTATAACGGTAAATTTCAGAAATGCTTGAAACCTCAATATTTCGAAATTTAAGGACGCTAATTTACTCAGAATTGGTACACTCCGGCTTACCATGTAGCGGGGGCTTTCGGAAAGGTGAAAAACATATGAGTAGTCCACTTGCAAAGTGCTCTATGTAAAATTTTTTCGATTTTTGGTTTTTTGGTGGTTAACGTACCAGTATTTAAAGTAGCTTCATGTCCATTAACAATACAGTGCAATATCCTTATATATTCTGAAAAAAATAGCAAAAGTCGCTTTAATACTTACTGTATGTATATATACACTTTCAAAAGTCGCTATAATATTTATTGTACGTATTTATACAAGTTCGAAAGTCTCCATCTTCTGATGAACTTAGAAAACTGCAAGAAAACATGGTAGTTTCGGTGCCTAGTGGAAGGCGTCGGAAAAAAGAAGTAGACCAATCTTCATGGAAGAGAGAACGCGAAAAGCTGCTATGTAACAGTTACTGTTTCAAAATTCTTATTTATCCAAATTTTCGGATAATAAAAAAAAGATACAATTTGGATTTTACTTGTTGTTGTAGATGTTTCTTTTAATTTATGGCTTACTATTATAAAATCACATAACGCTGTTTGCAAGTGGACTACTCATATATTTAATACTTGCGCCGGGTATTTAATGTTCGGCTCCGCCCGAACTGAGACTTTCTTACTTGTTTTTTATGAAAATGTAGCTGATTAATCAAAAAACAACATTTAAATCCAAATTTCATACTTTGAGCAAAAGTTATGAAAATTCTGCAAATTTTCACCAAAGTTTTTAACTTTTTAATCAGCATCTTTAGAAATTTAAAATTTTAGTAAAATAAAGTCCAAATTTAAAGTAATTAGCACATACCATTGATTTTTTACAACTATTTTGTTGACGGTATTCCGCATTTTTTTCCATATAAAAAAATTTCGAACATACTGTATATGGAGAAAATGCGTAATACCGTCATACAAAAAAAATGCCAAAAATGCTGCTTCAAAGTTGCACCATATTACAACTTAATGGACCATAAAACTGCATACCATATTTTTTATGAAATTTTGCAGGGTTTTCATAATTTTTGCACAAAGTTTGAAATTTGGATTGGTGTTTGTTAAGTCATCAGCTATATTTTCATAATAGAAAAATAAACATTAAATTAACTAAGGAAAAATCGCAAAAACTTGCTTAAATGTCGCGTCCCACTTTATATTTGGGTCATTGTATTTTTTCCAAAGAAGGACGTGGCGGGGATTTTCTTCATACAATTTTTGTTACGAATTTCTTAAAGTTTAGTGTGAGGTTTTATTTGCAGCACTTAGAAAATAACGAAGTAAAGCAAAACACTCTGGGAATACAATAACTGTGAATAATTGTATGAGGCAAGTGCAGAGAGTGAGCTGGTCATTAAAAACGGGGACGTAATTGCTAAAATTTTAATAAGCGACCGGCTTTTTCGTCATAAATGAAAGACGTTTTCTTTTCTGGAATTAATGTTGCCCCTTTTCCTCAGCTCTTTCACAGCTTTACGTGTTCATTTCTCAAAATATTGCTCTCCGAATAAGCAAATGTGCAATACCTTCTACTAATATAGCCATTTTGCAGAACAAAAAGAATCCTAGTGCAAATGTTACAATATAAGAAGGCAAACTGTCTCAAAAGAAAATAAAACTGATATTTTTTTGTATTTAAGTAATACAAACATAACTTCTTATGTAAAGCTTAGCTACGTACAACGATGTTTCCTTTGTTAAACAAAAATCATTTTTAATAAATTTACCAGTCTCTGTTTTTGAGATTTGTTTAATGAATTTATTACTTAGACTTTCTACTTGTGATTTATTTAAATAAAACATGTGAATTTTAGTTGAAACAACTGACAACTCTGCTTATGTGACAACTCGCATGCAATGCCAAGTATGCAGCCTTAAGGTAGCGAGCGGGTGCGAGACAAATGTTAGGTTATCCAACCTTCTATTATTACCTAGAGAACGTAAAATAAGTATAAAAACAAACAAAATAAAATGTACTCAATCCCGACAAACATCGTTTCCTTGATTAAAAGAAATGGCAGGCAATAAGACTGCTAAATCAGCTTTTGGTAGGAAAAAAGTCTTTCAGTGGCAACCCTGCGCATATTATTTGAGATAAATGTAGTTAGATAGATACATACATATGTCAGATTATCACCCGACAGACCTGGAAATTGGTGCAGGTTTAGGTACACTACAATAAAGTCTCAAAAGTCCAAAATAATTCGATTTATGGTAAAAAAAATTACTCAAAGCCAAAACACAACAAGACCGGTTTCTTGATTTTTTTGAAAATGGTAAGTGATATCAAAGAAAAGTATCTAGATAAACAAGGGTTGTTGATCACACAATTTTCTACAAAATTTATATTACTTTTTTCCTGCGAACCTTTATCCCTCAGTTAGCCGTAAACGAAACCGAGGGAAACAGTTTTTTTCTCAGGTTTGGCAGATTTTTGATTATATCTGAGTCATATATATTCTGAGGTATCAGACAATATAAATATTAACACGAATCTCCTTCCCTCAAACATGAAAATTCACTTAATCCTGGGACACATTTAAATTAATGAAAATTAAAAAACCACAACATGAAATTAAGGGTTGTTCATATTTAAGGGCTACCATTTTTTGCATTATACTTACTTCTCTTCGATTACCATGTATTAAATACTTTGAAGTCAATAAAAAAGTATTCGACAAAATAAACAGTGATTAACTTTCTTAATGAAAATGAAATCGGCATAATTTTTTAAGGTAATGTCCAAAATATTACAAAGTTTTTTTGCGCTGAGTCCACCAGGCTAAAAAATGGAAGAATCTGGTTTTCTTCGAGCGTTTTCGGCCTTCTTCGCAATTAAGCAGTTTCCTATACTCTTCATTATCTATGTGTTTTCGGTGCAAAACTATTTGTAACGTAAGTCTTTTTAAACGACTTCACAAAAAGGAAAGGTTATCAATTCGTCGGAATATTTGGTTTATGTATGTTACCGCATAACTTTGGACCACGTTAATCGATTTCTGTAGTTCTTTTTTAAAGGAAAGGTGTTACCTCACAAGTGGTCCCAAGGGGTGGGGAATTTACAATTGATGCCTCCGTGCCAAGTTTCAGTTCCCAGCGTAATTATTTTTAGACCTATATTAGTGCTCTCAAAAAAGAGCTTTCAACATTTTATTGTGGCATATTTATATATAGATATGTACCTGTCTATCATTCTCCCAGTTTATAAGAAGTTTAAGAATATCTCGGCCACCTACATCTTATGTATGTTTTTAGTTCAAAAATTTATTTTAAATTGGCTTACATATGTTCTTAATATGAGCCAAACCTGCAACTAAATGCAGTTTGTAGGAATGTCCGATAACAGCGCCAACACGTGTTCGAGGAATTTTTTTTTCGCTTTTTTCTTTGGAGATATGATCTCTCAAAGTTTGCATTTTTTCGTGATTCTAACTAATCATGTACTAAGATGGTCAAGATTGTCCTAAAGCTAACTTAGCTATTAACAGTTGAACTTTTTGAAGTTGATTTGCATAGTGAAGACCAGTAAAATAGGGATTTATAATTATACCATCGTAATCTTTGTTTAATTCTCTATAAAAAACATGGTTAACAAAATGGGGGGTTTTCAAGAACTATTTTTAAAATAATTTTCTTTATGACGATATGGTTTATTTTGTGAGAATCGACAATTTTTTGTTATATTTTTTTTTTTGAACTTATGTTGAGATATATTTAGTAAGGTGTTAATCCTCAGGTTTTTGCAAAATGTAAAATTTTATTGCGGATTCCGATAGAATACCTATCCAGATGTAATATTTGTACGGCAAGATTTTTTTGTAAGGCGACAAACCCCTAGAAATGGGTGTGGCAATTGCAAGCGCAGATTTTATTGCAAATTTCGGCAGAATATCGCTTCGTTAACAACATTTGTTCCACAACTTTTTCAATCCATATAGGTATTCTGGCGAAATCCACACTAAAGTTATTGAGTTTATTACTCATTAGGTTTGTTTTTAAGAAAGGTGTGTATTCGTTTTTTCTTATTTTAATAAAAGGACTAACCTTGAAGCTAAATATCATTGGAGGTCTAATATGCTTTTGCAATGAAACCGAAACATCAACAACACTCATTGCAAAAGAGTATTAGACCTCCAATAGCTGCAAGGTTAGTCCTTTTATTAAAACAAAAAAGGAAAGGTGTGTAAAAAATAAACCCAATGAGTAATAAAATTATAGTTTAAAAAACCAACAGCACGCTTTTATTACAATAAGAAATAAAAAGAAAATAATTATTTATTGATTTAAAGATTCGTTAAATAAAGATATGAAGTCCCCTAACTTGATGTTATTTAACCTTTTAAACTAGCTTAAAATAGGATTAAAGTAATTGGCACGTAGTCATAGTCGAAATAAAGTCCACGGAAAAGTCACTTGCAGTTATTTTTTACAGGCATCCCATTGGAAACACGCAGCACCCCATTGGTAGAGGGCTTCGGGTGTACGAATTTGTTGTAACATCAGGAGGTGAAGACTTGCTCTAGCTGCTAGTCTCTTAAAATTTCCTCCAATCACGTCATAAGCAGATTTACCAAGTTAACTTGCAACAAAGTTCAATTCTGACATTTTCTTGAGGGATTTTCATGATTTCAGACCTTTAGTAAAGTTAATATCATTTATTCATATTGTTTTTATTTTTTATACACTCTTCCTCTTTCAAAAATATACAATTTCATAAAATTGTCTATTNACCAACGCGTAAAGGTCCGTAAATCTTTCGCAGAATCTTTCTCTTGAAAACTCCGCCTGAAGAGCCGCCTCATCAGATGCTGTCATTGTCCATGCCTCCGCGCCATACACCAGCACAGGCATGATGAGTGACTTATAGAGTGTGATCTTTGTACGACGAGAGAGGACTTTACTTCTCCATTGCCTACTCAGCCCAAAGTAGCACTTGTTGGCAAGAGTGATTCTCCGTTGGATTTCAAGGCTGACATTATTATTGGTGTTAATGCTGGCTCCCAAATAAACGAAGTCGTCTACTTTTTCAAACTTGTAACTGTCAACAGTGACGTGGGTGCCAAGACGCGTATGCTCTGACTGTTTGTGTGCTGACAGGAGATACTTCGTTTTGTCCTCGTTCACCACCAGACCCATTCGCTTTGCTTCTCTATCCAATCCCGAGAAGGCAGAACAGACGTAGCCCTTGTTTTTACCGATAATATCGATGTCGTCGGCATACGCCAGCTCTTGTAAAGTATTGTGCCTGAGCGTTTCAGTTCCGTTCAGTTCTGCGGCTCTTATTATCTTCTCCAACATAAGATTAAAGAAATCACACGAAAGGGAGTCCCCTTGTCTGAAACCTCGTTTGGTATCAAACGGCTCGGAGAGGTCCTTCCCTATTCTGACGGAGCTGGTGGTATTGCTCAACGTCATTTTACACAGCCGTATTAGTTTCGCGGGGATACCAAATTCAGACATCGCGGCATAAAGGCAACTTCTCTTCGTGCTGTCGAAAGCGGCTTTGAAATCGACANTTCGTGCTGTCGAAAGCGTCTTTGAAATCGACAAATAGATGGTGTGTGTCCATCCTATTCTCGCGGGTCTTTTCCAAGATTTGGCGTATTGTGAATACCTGATCTATGGTGGATTTTCCAGGCCTAAAGCCACACTGATAAGGTCCAATCAGCTCGTTGACGGTGGGCTTCAGTCTTTCGCACAATACGCTCGATAAGACCTTGTAACCTATGCTTAGAAGGCTAATTCCGCGGTAGTTGGCGCGTATGGCGGGGTCGCCTTTCTTGTGGATTGGGCAGAGCACACTTAAATTCCAGTCGTCGGGCATGCTTTCGTCTGACCATGTTCTGCATATGAGCTGATGCATGCACCTCATCAGCTTCTCGCCGCCGTACTTGAATAGCTCGGCTGGCAGGCCGTCAGCTCCAGCAGCTTTGTTGTTTTTCAGCCACGTAATCGCTATTTGTACCTCGCCATAGTCAGGCGGTGGGACAGCTACTCCATCATCATCGACTGGGGACACGGGTTCGTCTTCTTCACTTCTTTCAGCGCTGCTGCCATTCAGTTGGTTGTAGAAGTGTTCCCTCCACAATTTAAGTATATTCTGGACATCGATCACTAGGTCGCCATTGTTGTTCTTACAGGAGTTCGCCCCAGTCTTGAAACCTTCCGTAAGTCGCCTAACCCTCTGGTCGAATTTTCGAGCGTTCTTCCTGTCGGCCAACATCTCAAGATCTTCGCACTCACGTATTTCGGCCTCTCTCTTCATATTGCGGCATATACGTCTCGCTTCCTTCTTCAGTTCCCTATAACGGTCCCACATGCCTCGCGTTGCGCCCGATCGTAGCGTGGCCCTGTAGGCGGCATCTTTTTTTCTGTGGCTTCTTGACATTCCTCATCGTGCTAGTTGTTCTTTCGGCCTCGCTANGACAGCACACTGCAAGTTAACATACCATTTGATTTAAATGGGTCTTTCTGTAGAGACGGACTGTAGGTTTTATGGGCTGGTGAAGGAAACCCCAGGGATATTCTGTGTGCCTGCCCACGAAGCATGAATCGTAGTTTGAAATACCTTGGCTAACGATTGTCTTCTGCATCTAAAATTTGGAACATGGCATCATCCAAAGTACTGAGCTTTTTAAACAGCCTATGGCTGGAANGCACATTTTTTGCTGCACAGAGGTGGGTACGTATCTTGGCTACAACAAGATAGTGGTCCGAGTCGATGTTTGGCCCTCGGAGTGTACGTACGTCTAAGACACTTGAAGCATGCCTTCCATCTACCACAACATGATCGATTTGGTTTCTCATTTTTCAATCTGGAGACAGCCATGTAGTTTGGTGGATGTTCTTATGCTGGAACCTAGTACTACATATTACCATGTTTCGGGCCCCGGCGAAGTCGATCAGCCTCAGTCCGTTATCGGACGTCCAGAAGTTCATTAAACAGCCTCTGGACCCGTCAGCTTACAGACAGGCTTTGAACGGCATTCACAGGGACGCAATCTCGAGTTATGTAGACTCTAGACCTGTGAATGCCGTTCTAGGCGCACAAACACCGGACNTGTGCCTGCCCACGAAGCATGAATCGTAGTTTGAAATACCTTGGCTAACGATTGTCTTCTGCATCTAAAATTTGGAACATGGCATCATCCAAAGTACTGAGCTTTTTAAACAGCCTATGGCTGGAATGATTACAGTTAGGATTTAGCACAATATATCTTCTTAGGTAGGAGCGCGAGTATCTCCGACTTAATAAGAATAATAATAATATCGTCACTAGAAACGAATGAAGACGCTCGGGTGTTTTGATAGCGAAAAAGGACGTGTGAAAAAATTTTACCAAAAAATCCGCTTGAAAAAATTTCGGCGAAGAAGGATGGATTCAACATCATTCCGGACACTCGCAAATATACTTGACCGCAAAAATAAGTTTATGCGTCTTTCTTTGCCGAACTTTTTTCTACGCGTCTTTTCCAGTGACGATATGTATGAATGATACATGTAGATATGTCTCTATAGTAAAATGAATTGTTATACGCTTAATTTGTTTTTATTGTACTAGCTGTGTTTTACTAAATGTTATGTTATGTATGTTTTTAATAAATTTAGCATTGAAAAAATATATATATTAAAAGCTCAAAAAAATGTTTGGTAGGTTTCAGTTGGTTGTGGTAGGAAATTTTGGTAGGAAAAAAAATTTGTCTGTGGCAACACTGATCTATACTTTATTTTAAACACCTCCCATACATATGTCCGCATACCAGATTTCAAGTACGTGGGACTTACGGTTCCTAAGTTATAGCTGATAAAAACTTCCACGCCTATGGGATGTGCAATGCACCTTTTACAAACTCATTTATTTATAGCCTACTATAAGCACCTACCATAACTATGCCTGCATACCAAATTTAAAGTTCAAGTGACTCATGCTTTCGAATTTATAGCTTATAAAATATTCCGCATCTACGGGATGTGGCGGGCCACGCCTCCTTTTACAAACTTCTTCATATACCAAATTTAAAGTTCATGTGACTTATGGTTTCAAAGTTATAGCTGATAAAAAGCTCCACGCCTACGGGATGTGCAACGCCCCTTTTATAAACTCATTCATATACACCGTACTACAAGCACCTACCGTAGGTGTGCCTGCATACCAAATTTGAAGTTCGTGGGGCTTATGGTTCCCAAGTTATACCTGATACAAAATTCCACGCCTACGGGAAGTGCCACGCCCCCTTTGTCGAATCCCAGTTTTTTCTTCCTATTATAGGCCCAGGTGTCATGGCAATACTCTGTCAAAATTTTGTTCGATTCTGTCCGTCTGTTAAGCTGCAACCTGGTACATACATACATACTTACACAAATATATGTATAGTAGATATCTATCCTTCTCTTAGCGTAAAATAATTTTTGATGATATCTCGGCCACAGGGTCACTCTATCGTGTAAGCTTTAAGTCCAAATATTTATTTTCAATTGGCTAAATTGTATTTTAGATATGAGCCAGTTCGGCAAGAAAATTCAGTTTTTAGGAATATTCCGACCCTAGCGCCACCTAGTGAGTGCATTTTTGGTCAGAATATGTGGTATTCTTTGGTAGCCCTACTGAGATTTGATTAGAAGTTAGAAGTTAATAAAAGGACTTTTGGATTAACACTACAATCATCTATGAAGTTTCATTTAGTTGGCGATAGGAAAATTTTACACGACGAGGAACTATGGCGATTAATGACAGTACAATGGCGACCCTTAAGCAGACACACACGCAATCGTTCTCTCGTTGACACTATTCCTACCCACGATGTCATGGAACAATTACAAGGAGCGGATGGAGTTTTACTTCGAAGCAAATGGCATCACAAGCGACACATCAATGAGAGCGATATTTTTGTAAAGTGTTGGGGAAGACACCTATAAAATAATTCGTGCCTTGTTGACGCCACTAGTGCCTAAAGATGTAACCTTTCATGAAATCGTGGAGAAGCTAGACACGCATTTTCAACCAAAACCGAACGAAATTGTGCAAAGATTTTTGTTTCATAAGCGTAGTCAAAAGAACGGCGAAACAATAGCAGATTTTGTTAAAGATCTTCGAAAATTATCCGAGCATTGTGACTTTAAAGAACTCGAGAACATGCTACGTGACCAAATCGTATGTGGAGTCTTAGATGAAGCATTACAAAAACGGCTTTTCAGTGAGCCAAAATGAAGTGGATTCAGGGGCGGCATGCACAGTAATCTCCGAAGAGACTCGCGTTAATCAAGGCAAACAGTCCCTAACACCGTCTAGTATGATTCTACAAACGTGGTCTAAAGAAAGACTCAACGTTTTGGGCTATGCTCGGGTGAACCTTGCACATAACAATAAAAAACACATATTACCCGTCTTGGTAATTGCAGGCACTGGTCGGAGCTTACTGGGAAGAAATCGGTTTCCAGAGTTAGGAATCGTTTTGGAGGGGGTCCATGCGGTGAAGATAGGAGCTGAGAAAACGAGTTGGAACTTAAATAAAGCAGAGTATTTAGTAAAACTTTAGGAGCACACCATGGACCACCCATATCACTTGAGCTGAACCCGGTTCGCAACCTATTTTCGGAAAATACAGACCTTGCCCCATTGTATTGAGACCAGCTGTCGAAAAAGAAATTGAGAAGTTGGTAGCACAGGAAATATTAGAGCCTACTTCATTTTCGCGATGGGCTATGCCGATTGTCTCCGTACTCAAAACGAGTGGCGATATAAGAATCTGCGGCGATTACCGTAGTACGGTCAATGCAGCGATAAAACCAAATGCTTATCATCCGCCACTTTTTTCGGAAGTAAAAGCGGCCATCGCCGGAGCGGGATTGTTTACAAAACTAGACTTACAGCAAGCCGTTAAAGGTAGACAAGTTCTCGGCGGAGCTACTCACATTGAACTCCCAAAAGGGTTTATACAAGGTGAAGCGGTTGCCGCTTGGAGTGTCAGCGGCTCCGGGACTTTTCCAGAGATTTATGGATAACCTCCTGGCTAGATTAGAGGGTGTGAAGGCCTACCTAGATGACATTCAGCGTTGCCATTTTAGCCGTTTTCCGGCTAGATTTAGCCGGTTATGATAGCAACTAGCCGGAGAAAATTCGATCTAGCCGGCAGCCGATTTGTTAGCCGGTTTGTAAAAAAAAGTTAGCCGTTTTTAGCCGATTTTACTATTTGCCTAATTTTCAGGTGCAAAAAGTAAACAAGTTGTTCGAAAGCAATAATGCAGACCCAATGAAGATTTTTAATGAACTCAATGTTTTACTTTCGCATCTATGCTCCCTAGTGGTTATTAGCGCGGACACATTTGATCCTATATGCTCCCCGTTGGAACCATACCTTGCTCCATTTCCTCAGTTTTATCACAGTTTTGAAGAGTATTTAAAAACAAAAGTAAGCACAAACGCTTTTGACCACGAAGCCGAGAAAATAATTCGAGAAAATGGTCGCTATTTTATTATCACTTTAATAAAGGAATTACGCCAACGCCTCCCTACAAATATTGCCACACTAAAAAAAATTGACTTTTTTCGGTTGGAAATGCATTAAGAGTAATTAAACCAAAAGTATTTGTTCAACTACAGCAACAAAAACACAAATATAATGCCGACGAAATAACATCCATAGAGATGCAATGGCAACGGTTAACGTTACATACCTGGAGTAATTTAGACTCAACTGTAAAATTTTGGGCCGAAGTTTATCAATTTCGAAATGCCCTAGGAGAAAACCCTTTTGCTGACCTTTGCAACCTAGTTTTTAGTTTTCTTGTTTTGCCTATAAGTAATGCAGAAGTAGAGCGAATATTTAGTTCAATGAATATAATAAAAACTAAGCAAAGAAATCCAATGTGCGTTAAAACGTTAAACGCTATTTTATATATAAGATACGGTTTAAAACGTGAAGAAAAATGCTGCCATAATTTTACTGTAGATGACGATCTCTTAAAATTAATGAATTCAGGTGATATATACAATAGTGATTTATTTGATGATGAGGAATATACACTCGATATAAATTAATGGTGTTAACTAGTCTTTCGTTTCTTGCGATTTATTTAAATATAGCATGTGGATTTTCACTAAAACATTTTAGCCGTTTTTAGCCGCTTTTTTTTGCCAATCTAGCCGGTCGGCCCAAAAAGTTCTGGCAACACTGATGACATTATTCTTGCGGGTAAAAATAAAATAGAGCGCTTTCAAAACTTAGAGGCAGTACTGAAACGACTCAAAGACAGTAACAAGGACAAATGTCTTTGCAGGGGGTCTCTCCAAGTAGAGATAAGGTCAAAGCGATATTACAGGCACCAATAATGAAAACCAAGAAGATGCTGCCGTCGTTTTTAGGGTTGTTGAATTTCCCACATTTTTACCGAATAAGGCAACAGTAGCCGGAAAACTTCATCGACTACTGGACAAGAATGCCCCGTGCAAGTGGACAAAAGAACACCAGAAGGCTTTTGATAATTTAAAAGCAATTTTAGACTCGGATAGCCTGCTAATACATTACGATCCAAAAAAAGCCTTTAGTGTTGGCCTGTGACGCATCACCATATGGAAAGCCGCAGCAATTCGCCCGTGAACTCACATTAAATTTCGAAAGCGACTGAATGAATCCAGTAATGTCTCGTGTCATGCGTTGGTTACTGCACGGATGGCCAAAAGGGGAGATTGTCTCAGTGGATTTTTTACCATATTGCAGGCGAGGGTGGAATTGTCATCCCATAAACATTGTTTGCTCTAGGAAAATCGGGTGGTAATACCGCCGAAGTACCAAAAGCAAATATTAGAACTACTGCACGCATACCATCTCGGAATATGCGTAATGAAAGCTTATGCTCGAAGCTATGTATGGTGGCCCGAGATGGATAAACAGATCGAATTGATGGTAGCCCAGTGTGGAAAATATCAGTCAGTAATGAAGAATCCTCTAGTAGCACCTCGTCAACATATTCCGGCTAGAGAAGAGCCTTGGGAGACATTGCACATTGATCTTGCTGGGCCGTTCCAGGGGCATGTATTCTTAGTGGTAGTAGACGCTATGTCAAAATGGCTCGAAGTCAAGATAGCAATAAATATGGCATCTTCGGAAGTCAAGCATACACTACGGGAAGTAATCGAAAGATTTCTACGCTTCGAACGGAATTAAATTTAGTTCCACTGCACCATATCAGCAGTGTTGCCAGAACTTTTTGGACGAACCGGCTAAATTGGCAAATAAAACAGGCTAAAAACGGCTAAAATGTTTCAACTAAATTTCACATGTTTTATTTAAATAAATCACGAGTAAAAAGACTATTTCTTGGAGAGAAGTTACAAATTCCAGCCGGAAAAATTTTGCCAGCAAGAATTTGCAATTAGGAAAAACATATGATTGTGGCAAATTGTTGGATTTTTTGCCGACGATAATTTGAATAAACAAGTTCGTTAAATTTAAAAATTTACAATCTGGAGCGATTTTAAAATGAAAAATGTAAGTTAATACTTGTTTACTTACTTAATTTAGTTAATTCCAATGATTTGAAAGGTACTCGGCCAAAAAAAAACTGTATTCTCAATCGGAATGCAATCTCCACTAGAGTCGATATAGTAAACCCGCCAAAGGAATTGAAACGTATGTTGAAGAAGTCGGACTGACAAGATATATACACGTAGATTCTGTTTTTTTTACCCTCTGAAAGAATTTTAAAAATTCTATACAAATTTCTTTTGTTTGAAATGCAATCGTGGACACTAGCTGGCAGAAAAACTTGCAAATTTGCGTTCGTACAGAAAATTGCAAGTTTCTCTACATGAGAGAGAATTTGGGAGCTTTTTTCTTACCATCTGATATTTTGAGTGATAATTCTCGCTGGATTTTCGACGAACAAACCTATTGTCTTCTCTACAAGGCCTTTTCAGACTGACCGATTCTCAATACACTCAAATAGAAACCAATACACATAAAAAACGTTGTCAAAATTTCCCTTCAGTTTTAAGGCAGTAAAACAACGACCTTAAGTTAACATCAACCGAGGCCATATGTTGACAAGGGATGCAAAATCATAGTTACACAAAAGAACTGGTCATATTTTTCAGAAATCCCTTC
>NW_016160750.1:54938-59968 GCF_001687245.7 Rhagoletis zephyria | reverse complement strand
ACCAACATGTTGTCTCAAATGATCAGAAAAATATTACGATCATCTAACATGCAATTTTCCAGGTGATCAGAAGTCCAGAACAACGCATTCAGAAGGGGCAATCGCAACAGTTACTGAGCTGTTGCGCCTTCTGAACGTGCCCATTGTACCATGATTGAAACTACCTTCTTTTTGTGTAATGCGTGTGTGCTATAAAAATGTAAAAAACAAAAGTAGCAATTGAAAAATAAAAATTTAAAGATAAAAAAATTGTCATTTTGATACCATTTAAAGACTGAACTTGTTTAATATCGTCAATAACAAAAAACTCACAGGATCGTCATTGGAAAGATAGCGCTCAAAATTTTGTTCTTATGAGTCAAATTCCTTGTACAAATCCAAACGCGAATGGAGGAGCTAGAAACACTACCAAGCTAAATCCAAACATATGCCCGCAAGTTCGTGGACGGCCTCGTAACCGACAATTCCGCTTGATGTCTACACTGGGTTCACTTAAAACTGGGCAAGATGTGTCTGCAAGTCCGCCAACTATTCTTAACATAGTTGTACCCAGTCATATTAGCAGCGAAACATCCGTTATTAGTTCTCCAACGAATGTAGGGTCAATAAGTGTTGTTTCAAAGTCGTCAGCACCCTTAGAGTCTTTAAACTCTCATGAACTCAAAGATTATCCGCACTTTCCGGAAATAGAGTCATGGGTAGAACAAACACATTCAACATGTAAGTTGTCAACAACGAGATGTCAGTCAAAACACGGCAAATCTGAGAAACACTGTTCAAAGAAGACACCGCAGTCAACGAAGTCATGCCAGTCATGCAAGCTCCCACAGCAAGATGGGAATTTTTTGAAGCAGCGCCTAGTGCAATATCGCGCCGAGGCGGATAGTTGTGGTGATGTAGCTAAACTGAATGGACAGTTAAATAAGATATTTGTTGAACGCTTGGTTGATATTGAAAATGGGGTTAAAGGCGACACTGATGTAAGTAATTTGATAAAAATCTCAAGTACATTGGTCCTTATGAATAAAAACTAATGGGGATTTCGTTTCTTCCCAAAAATGTTGTCCTTCCACGTTGAAAAATGTGTCTATTGATACACTCACCCCTGTAAAAGGGCATGTTTTTGCCTTCTTGTCTTTGTCTAGTTCACGCCTTACATATCTAATAATCTCGTTTTAAGCAAAAACCATCTCCCCTGATAAAGCTAGCACAGAATGTGCCGTGTTTGCTTTGCAAGAGTGTCACATATTAAGAAACGAACACAAAATTTTCTCACCGTTTGCCTTTATTCAAGGCCATGGTGAAATAATAATGTGTTGTCACTTAGGGGGTGGTTGTTATAATTTTGGCAATTTTGGCAAACCAGCGTTACAATAATGCCTAATCTATTCATTCCAATTTCATTTCTGAGCAAAATGGAACCAAAAATGGAGCAGACAATTTTGTGAAAAATGTGTGCGTAGGTATCTCCTACTACGTTTATACGCACGTATCATTTGCAAATAACAATTTGCAAAATGGTAAAATTTGCCGTATAAGTTGAGTTACCGGAAACCGCAGATGTAACTCCAGAGGTAGACTTCATAGACTTAATGAACTGCCAAAAATACTTAGGACTAGATTTGATGTTGCTTTCAACGCCCAAAATGTAATTCTTATACAGAAATTTATTCAAAGTTGAATTTTTTCGAACATTGAAGATAGAATGTATAAGCGTAGAGAGTATTATATTGTTTAGACCTCTTATGAAGCTTATTTCGCCGATTCTTTAGCTTTTTTAAATCTCTACCATTTTAGACCTAAAGGCAGAATAACAATCCGAGGTAGCGGAACTCAAGAGCAGCTCATCCCAGTTAACTTTGATTAAAGAGTTATTGACCCTTGAAAAGTCCCACTTTGAGAAATTAAGAGCCATTGTCTCTTCACATTTAGTGCCTGTACATTCATAAAACTTTACGTTGAGGGCCACGGAAACATGATGCTTGTCTGTAGGCAAGATCGGCGAGTAACATTCCGAAATAGTAGCGTTGATATTATCACTAACAAAAACGAGATCTAAAATTCGATTAAGCTTGTTTTTGAAACAATTCAATTGCACAAAGTTAAGACTTAAAATATCATCAACAAAGTAAGATTCGACCTCTGTATTAACATTCGTTGGTATAAGACCCCATTTTGACAGATTATTAGACCAGATAATGTTTGGAAGACTGAAATCACCGAACACACATAGATGACTAGTTGTTAACACATTGTGAACCAAATATGAAATATTGTCTGTATTAGTTTTATAAAGACTAAAATTACTACCAGCCAAATTCAGGAGTACCTTTGATGCAAACACACATTTGATCTAATATTGGGTCATTGTCGCTGAGCGGGACAACAAATGTATGAAGATAACGCCGAACTGCGATATTCTTGTACCACCGCGAGAAAATCCTGTACTATTGACATCCCGATCTTTCCGAAAAACGTTGAATAAGGTCGGATTGAAATATTCACTATCTAAAAAGTTTGCATTTAACCAAGTCTCCACGAAGACTATGACGTCAAAATCCGAAACTGAGCTACGGATGAGAATGTCGTCCGACTTTGTACGTAAGCCACCCATATTTTGAAAGTTTATCTTCAAATTCTTGAACGCTGGCACGGATATTTTGGAAATGATTAGGTTTGCTCTTTGGGATGCCCTCTTCGTTGAAAAAACTGAAAGGGACGCTCTTTGATATTGGTAGGCCAAAGCGCTGGGTCCAAAACCTTGTCATATTGAGATGCAATAACACCCAGTTTAAAATTTATCTTCGTAAGCGAGCATCCTCAGCAAGTTAGCATCCTTTTTGATGAGTTTAAAACAAGAAGTGCTAATTCTGTCGATTCCAGTATTTTTTTCCATGAAAGAAATTATATTTTCCTCAGACACATTTGGTTTAAAAGAAGACAAGTGTAGCCATTTTTTGTATCAGCGACATCTAATTCAGTACTGATACTGCGCCCAATAACAACGTTGCGTACATTTTTTCCTTCTTCTTTTTGTTCCTCTTCGTTTGGATGGTGACCCACTGTGCTTGTCCACTTAATAGCGAACCAACAGCACTGTTTATTTCAGTAGCGGCGGCGGCGGCAGCGGCAGCAGCAGCGTATGTGTCAGCAGAGGCATACAAGTAGTTGTCGACGTGTGATCCATAGCAGTTGTTAAAGCTGGGGGAGTAACCATAGCTGAGTTAACAGAATTAACACTGCGAGCGGAAGGTTGAGATTTCTCACACGCAACATCTATGTTACACTCAGGCATACATGTATCTGACGAAGTATGATGCATAGCAGTCGTTAAAGCTGGGGTATTAGCGATAACAGAGTTAGCACAGTGAGTGGAAGACTGAGATTTCACACTCGCGACGATTCTGCAATTCGAGCGAAGATTTTTAACTTCGGTAGTGAGCACATTGATCGACTCGGCAAGCCCATCGGTGCACAGTTTACTCTGCAATGAGTGTAACTTGGCTTCAAGGGATTCCGTTTTGCTAATAAGCCGTTTATTATCATCCGCTAATGCATTGACTAAAGTAAAAACATGGACATTCTCAGCTCTAAGGGCAATAATCTCATCGAACATGGATTGTAGTGATATTGCTTGCTTAGCGTCAATTTGATTGAACTTGCTGCCTGAACCTTTACACACTTATAGAGTAGGAGAGGATGAAAATGGCATTTTTAACTGATGATGAGCAGTTTCATTATTGTTGCGTTGTGAGCCTGTTTGACAACTTGAGGTAGCCGTGTTGTTAGGCAAAGCAGCAACTACACTGTCCTCAGAAACGACGATAGGTGTTGGCGCACGCATGGATTCACGCCGAGCCCCATGATTCAATAATAAAAGGTTCGATAAACTGACAGTTGTCTCTCTCGCACCGCTCCCTTAGCAGTGGCACCGTGTTGCTTCTTTGCAAATTTACTTGGAAAAAGTGTAGCTTTGGTATGAAATAGAAGTATAAGCTTTTGTGCAATATGTTTATTTGTATATACATATGAAGCACATTTAACTTATGAAAACATAAACTTTTTTTAAATTGGATATTTACATAAAAGTCGCAGTAGTTTTAAATTAATTTTGAGCCCTTTTGCAGTTTTTATACAGCTAAATAGCACATAAAATACTTAATTCACGTAGATATTGTAATATTACGTTCAGTATTTCGTTTAAAATGCCAGATTTCCTGCAAATACATTGGAATTTACAAAAGGAATTTACTACTAATTGCCTACTTTGCGTGCTTTTCTACTACCATTTACGCACCAAGGGATTTCATTCTTCGTCTTTCTCCGTCCTTCGTAAATGCAACCTTCTGTAAGGGAGTGTCAAACCGCGGCTGTCAATAATTATCTAACCTTGTATTATTGAATCATGGCCGAGGCCCAGCACAACCATTGCAGAGAAATGGCTTATCAGAATTGAGCAAGAACTCAACATCAGTTGGGTTCATATTTACATCAGCTAGGTGAAACAGGTCATTACACTTAGCACATTGTATTTTATGCTGTGTCCGCCCCACTTTTTGCCCACAAACACACGGCATTATGATATTATACTCGACAAATTTTAGCGATTTGATTAGAGTCTCTATCTCGGTAACAGCAAACCACAGTAGTGTACAAGCACATCAACATTTGCACATATGTTGGGCGACGAGAAGAATATAAAATACGAAATTTTCAACTAGACAGAGAACGCGAACTGAAGACGTCCGCACGGCTTGACCGCGTGACTGTTAAAAAAAAATAAAACAAGTAAGAGCAGCGTTGTCTTCGGCTATGCCGAAGGCTTCATACCTTTCATGAACATCTGCAAATTTTTCTTTGACAGATTACTGCTTTTGAATACATCTGCATACATCGATAGAGGAGTTACATACTTATATAAAAATCGCATCTAAACAATCAGAGGTATGGAAGATATACTTTATATGGCACCAATCTAAGTGATTTTCACTGCTATGTGATCGGTATGTAAACCGGTAACACAATTTATT
>NW_016160750.1:43607-47467 GCF_001687245.7 Rhagoletis zephyria | reverse complement strand
TGTGGTGATGTAGCTAAACTGAATGGACAGTTAAATAAGATATTTGTTGAACGCTTGGTTGATATTGAAAATGGGGTTAAAGGCGACACTGATGTAAGTAATTTGATAAAAATCTCAAGTACATTGGTCCTTATGAATAAAAACTAATGGGGATTTCGTTTCTTCCCAAAAATGTTGTCCTTCCACGTTGAAAAATGTGTCTATTGATACACTCACCCCTGTAAAAGGGCATGTTTTTGCCTTCTTGTCTTTGTCTAGTTCACGCTTTACATATCTAATATTCTCGTTTTAAGCAAAAACCATCTCCCCTGATAAAGCTTTAAAGAGCACAGAATGTGCCGTGTTTGCCTTGCAAGAGTGTCACATATTAAGAAACGAACACAAAATTTTCTCACCGTTTGCCTTTATTCAAGGCCATGGTGAAATAATAATGTGTTGTCACTTAGGGGGTGGTTGTTATAATTTTGGCAATTTTGGCATACCAGCGTTACAATAATCCCTAATCTATTCATCCCAATTTCATTTCTGAGCAAAATGGAACCAAAAATGGAGCAGACAATTTTGTGAAAAATGTGTGCGTAGGTATCTCTTACTACGTTTATACGCACGTATCATTTGCAAATAACAATTTGCAAAATGGTAAAATTTGCCGTATAAGTTGAGTTACCGAAAACCGCAGATGTAACTCCAGAGGTAGACTTCATAGACTTAATGAACTGCCAAAAATACTTAGGACTAGATTTGATGTTGCTTTCAACGCCCAAAATGTAATTTTTATACAGAAATTTATTCAAAGTTGAATTTTTTCGAACATTGAAGATATAATGTATAAGCGTAGAGAGTATTATATTGTTTAGACCTCTTATGAAGCTTATTTCGCCGATTCTTTAGCTTTTTTAAATCTCGTGTATACCAAGGAAGCTTATACGTCAATTTACGAATTAGTGGAATATTTTGGCGACAAATCTCTACCACTTTAGACCTAAAGGCAGAATAACAATCCGAGGTAGCGGAACTCAAGAGCAGCTCATCCCAGTTAACTTTGATTAAAGAGTTATTGACCCTTGAAAAGTCCCACTTTGAGAAATTAAGAGCCATTGTCTCTTCACATTTAGTGCCTGTAAATTCATAAAACTTTACGTTGAGGGCCACGGAAACATGATGCTTGTCTGTAGGCAAGATCGGCGAGTAACATTCCGAAATAGTAGCGTTGATATTATCACTAACAAAAACGAGATCTAAAATTCGATTAAGCTTGTTTTTGAAACAATTCAATTGCACAAAGTTAAGACTTAAAATATCATCAACAAAGTAAGATTCGACCTCTGTATTAACATTCGTTGGTATAAGACCCCATTTTGACAGATTATTAGACCAGATAATGTTTGGAAGACTGAAATCACCGAACACACATAGATGACTAGTTGTTAACACATTGTGAACCAAATATGAAATATTGTCTGTATTAGTTTTATAAAGACTAAAATTACTACCAGCCAAATTCAGGAGTACCTTTGATGCAAACACACATTTGATCTAATATTGGGTCATTGTCGCTGAGCGGGACAACAAATGTATGAAGATAACGCCGAACTGCGATATTCTTGTACCACCGCGAGAAAATCCTGTACTATTGACATCCCGATCTTTCCGAAAAACGTTGAATAAGGTCGGATTGAAATATTCACTATCTAAAAAGTTTGCATTTAACCAAGTCTCCACGAAGACTATGACGTCAAAATCCGAAACTGAGCTACGGATGAGAATGTCGTCCGACTTTGTACGTAAGCCACCCATATTTTGAAAGTTTATCTTCAAATTCTTGAACGCTGGCACGGATATTTTGGAAATGACTAGGTTTGCTCTTTGGGATGCCCTCTTCGTTGAAAAAACTGAAAGGGACGCTCTTTGATATTGGTAGGCCAAAGCGCTGGGTCCAAAACCTTGTCATATTGAGATGCAATAACACCCAGTTTAAAATTTATCTTCGTAAGCGAGCATCCTCAGCAAGTTAGCATCCTTTTTGATGAGTTTAAAACAAGAAATGCTAATTCTGTCGATTCCAGTATTTTTTTCCATGAAAGAAATTATATTTTCCTCAGACACATTTGGTTTAAAAGAAGACAAATGTAGCCATTTTTTGTATCAGCGACATCTAATTCAGTACTGATACTGCGCCCAATAACAACGTTGCGTACATTTTTTCCTTCTTCTTTTTGTTCCTCTTCGTTTGGATGGTGACCCACTGTGCTTGTCCACTTAATAGCGAACCAACAGCACTGTTTATTTCAGTAGCGGCGGCGGCGGCAGCGGCAGCAGCAGCGTATGTGTCAGCAGAGGCATACAAGTAGTTGTCGACGTGTGATCCATAGCAGTTGTTAAAGCTGGGGGAGTAACCATAGCTGAGTTAACAGAATTAACACTGCGAGCGGAAGGTTGAGATTTCTCACACGCAACATCTATGTTACACTCAGGCATACATGTATCTGACGAAGTATGATGCATAGCAGTCGTTAAAGCTGGGGTATTAGCGATAACAGAGTTAGCACAGTGAGTGGAAGACTGAGATTTCACACTCGCGACGATTCTGCAATTCGAGCGAAGANCTACATCTTCCTCTTCTGAGCTTGTTGACACATCTACCTCTATAATACTTTTCAATTTTTGTATAGCCCTACCGCAAGCGTTGGCATCTTGGAAGTGAAGATTTTTAAACCTTGGGTCAAGAATTGTACCGAAAGCTGCATATTTGTTGTACTCGATAAGACCAAATCTTTTATTACACTCTGCCATGAGTTTTGATTGAAGCTGGATGACGCATTCAATGGATGTGGAAAATTTACGCACCTCAGATATAAGGCAGCTCACCATTGGTATAATTTTAGATAATGTTACGTAATTCTGTCCAGAAGCTTCTTTAGTCACGAATTCAAAAGGTTTTAATAGCTGAACAATTTTCTTGATCGCTTCAATTTCTTGGCCCGTTAACATCTCCGGACTATCTGTTGAATCAAGTGTCAGTGCAGATGCAAGTTTGAACATGTCCAGAAAACGTTCTAGCATGTAATATAGTGAATTCCAGCGTGTTTTTATGTCAATAATAAACTTTTTAGTCGATCCTTCGGGAACACCTGCCTCGATTTGTAATTTTCTCAATTTATCTGAATTTATTACGCTGTTCTTCACCCATTTTACGATATTTCTTACTTTGCTTATAAGAGCTTGTATGGAAGCAATATTTACGGCCGACTGAACGATCAAATTGATTGTATGTGCAAAACAAGGCAAGTGCTTGGATTCGCCTAGGGTTTGTCTTATCGCCGCTACCATATTTGCCCCATTGTCAGTTACTGCGCATGTAATTTTGGTCAATGGAATTCTCCAATCGTTGAGAATATCAGAAAACACGTNTTATTGTCAGTTACTGTGCATGTAATTTTGGTCAATGGAATTCTCCAATCGTTGAGAATATCAGAAAACACGTTGGATATATACTCAGCTGTATGGTTAGTATTGAGTTCTCTGGTAGCAATATTTAAATTTGTAATAGATGTTTGCTCTATAAAATGTGTCGTTATTCCCAAAAAACTTTTTTCATTCATAGTCTCGGTCCAGACATCAATTGTCATGCACAAGTCATTTGCTTTAGATATTTTAATAGAACACTCCCTCTTCATTACGTCATATTTATCGCAAAGTAGTTTTTTAAAATGTGTGGAGGAAGGCACTTTATACACAGGAGCTACTTCNCAGACCACTCCCTCTTCATTACGTCATATTTATCGCAAAGTAGTTTTTTAAAATGTGTGGAGGAAGGCACTTTATACACAGGAGCTACTTCTTTCATTAATTTCAAGAAT
>NW_016160750.1:37133-43582 GCF_001687245.7 Rhagoletis zephyria | reverse complement strand
CACTCCCTCTTCATTACGTCATATTTATCGCAAAGTAGTTTTTTAAAATGTGTGGAGGAAGGCACTTTATACACAGGAGCTACTTCTTTCATTAATTCCAAGAATTCCTCGCCTTCAACAATATGAAACGGTCGCATATCTTTACAAATAAAGTACAAAATACATTCTGTTATACTTCTGCATTTAGCGCCACCGTCTGAAAAAGGAATAAATGCACAATGTTAACATATATGTTTAACATCGCACTCTAAAAACATCAAAGCTCCTTTGCCGAAACTCCCTCCCAATATTATTGTCACACTAAACGCAGGCTAAATATCCTTATCGAGGTGATCGAGCCTCGACACGCTAGTCTTTCCAGACCGTCTGATCAGACCAACATGCGACGTTCCCACGACAGTCGGGTCTACGTAACCGGAATCACCCAGATTTATATCTGGCCAAGGACTGTCACTACAGAAATACTCCCCAAAAACCCTTTGGGGAATTTTTATGCTATTACAACAACAACAACCAACATGCGAAAATACACTAGTCTTCTGAAACCACCCTGCAAAAAATGCGACTAATCCGGGATGACTCCGGGAGCAATCGCAAAGGAACGTGCGACTAATACCACATTTGATCTCTTTATATGGAATGAACTGTTCGCTTTTGTTCGAGCATGTCCTATGAAGAGACTAATTGTTCACCTTTATACCCGAACGGGTATAAAAAGCGACTATTCACTTTTAAAAAATAAAAATAAAAATTTGCGCCAGCTGAGATTCGAACCGGGGTGCTCAGGTTTGTTAGGCGAATACTCTCTCTGTGTGCCAACGCCGCACATGAAATATCATTTACTAAGTGCGTACATATAATTAAGTTGTTAATAGTACCCGTTAGAGATGAGTCGGGGACTAATTGATCTCCAATTATACCCGTAAGGGATGAGTCGAGACTAATTGATCTCCAATAGTACCCGTATAAGACTTGTTGCGACTAATTAATGCCCAATTGTATCCGATTGAGAGTAATCTCGGAATACTCTCTTTAGAGATTAGTCGCACAATTTTTTGCAGGGTATGTACATATATGTGTATGTGCGTAGTATTTGGCGGTAATATGCACATACATACATACAGTGGTGGAAGAAACAGTTACGTACCTGTGTACATATACGGTTTTTAATTGTGTTAGTAGGAAATTTGTCTATGTGTGTAATATAACAATGGTAATCATGCTCTTAAGCAAATAGTCGCACATTTGCATATTTCGATAAAATTTTTGATTTATGTCTATTGAAAACATATCCCACACGTTCTTCAAAAGGGACACAACTAAAAAAAATATAAATTAGATAGATTTTTTTGCATGAATCAATTCCAATTAATGCAAATATTTCTTTCTCCATGAATATTTTCTCTAACCAGAAAACAACTGTTATACCCGTATTAATTGCATTGAATCCGTACGATCCACAAACAGTTATATTTTCGGATCTGATTTTTGAGTTGTGTCTCTTTTGAAGATGGTGTGCGTGCGATACGTGCCAGATTGCGAGTACCTTCCGTTTTATTAATAAAAAGGTGTATATCAATTACTACTGTAAATTTCGTACCTTTTTGGGAACACGCTTTTTAAAAAGCAGCTTTTAGAGGATTAAATTGTTTAGTTGGCGTTGACGTCGATGACTGAGTGGTAATTTGACTAGATTGGCTTTTACTGCAAACAGACGATCGAGTAGAACTTGTTGACGATGGCGACGAACTTCCTTCTTCTAAATCGATTACATCCAAATCTGCTTCCTTTTGTTTCCTTCTATAAAATGAATTCGGTTAAAACACCAGCAAACACCACGATGAAGGGAACAAAGATGGCGCATTCCGCAAACCCCTACTTTGGTTTGGCCGATTTTGACAATTCTCAAGTAAAAGAAAACAACGCCTCAGAAAGTTTAAGTGATTCATTAATACTTTAACAAAATTCACATTTTTATTAAACCGGGTTTGCTCTCAAAGAAATTGAATATTACGAAAATTGGCGGTGTGTTCTTTTCTTTTATCCTCCTATTCGGCTTTATTAACTTTAAGTTGTGAAATGCCATCGCCGCCGGGAATGCGCAATCTTGTATTCTATAATTTTTCAGCAAACACAAAGCATTTTTGGTACATATACAGTTGCGGTCAAAATAAAAGAACCAAAATTCAAAATGATATTGTTTGCATCTTAACACATAGTTCGATTAATAGCAGACATAGATGGATTAATTTTTGTGAACTTTGTGCAAGCTTTGAAACTATTGTTTTTGTGTTTTCTGCTATTAATCGAACTATGTTTTAAATAAAATTTATTAATAATAATTAAATAAACATAAGATGCAAACAATATCATTTTGAATTTTGGTTCTATTGTTTTGACCGCAACTGTATATGTATGTATGTATACAGGGTTATCGGAAAAGTCATCCTAGATGCTTAAGAACATTATTGTTTAGATAATATCTGATTAATTTGGTTATATGGAATGAAGTCCAAAACTTAACCGTTTAGAAATTCGATTTTAAATATTATATAAAAAATATTTTTTTTGCCTATAATTAATAAAAATCACCAATAAAACTTCAACCAAGCCTCGCCAGTTAAGATCGGTTGCTTGAACTACCGTTATTATGTAAATATGTACGTATCTAGGAAGACTTTTCTAGTAACTCGGTATAATGTAAAATACCAGAACCAGCATGCAAAGACTTAATTGTTAGCTTTAGTTGAAAAAGGAAATTTATTCCTAAACAGAACCAAATGTTGGGTAACACATTGTAAAACATTTCTTGCATTTAGCATTTTTATCATCTTGTTTATGGAAATATATCCACACTTCAGACTTTCGTGGAGGCATTTTTCTTATATTGTATGTTAACTTTCCTTCCTTCCAATTCAGTTTTTGATATACACCTGCGTTCAACTAATTAGAATCGAAATTCAAAATGATATGGTTTGCAAATTATGTTTATCTATGCATGTAAAGAAAATTAATCAAACTTCAAAAAATTGTCATACAAATTTCCAAATTTTTAATCAGAATATTTAGAAAATTTTCGGGTATGCAGAAAATTATTAAAAATAAAAAAATAAAAATGATTTGCAAAAAATATCATTTTGAATTTCGTTTCTAAATAGTTGAACGCAGGTGTACATAATTCCTTTGTTTCTAATTAAATAATTAAAAAAACCTTTATACATTTTTCATTTTAATATAGTCAGTTCAATAAAAAAAAACACCAAAATCTGAGTACCAAATTTTGTGCAAAAATGAGGATTGAAATATAAAGGTGTTTTTTATAAAACTAACTATATTATCAAGAAAAACGTACAAAAGATTATTTAATTAAAAACAATAAAATTATAACAATCACATCACTGTACCTTTTTTTTCGCGCAACGCTATAAATGGGCATCATAAAATAATTTTTTACAATCACAAGAATCTAATCACCAAAACACAATTTTTCAACTATTTAATGCTACGCTGCTTAAGACTTAAAAGTGCAAGAGGTACGATTTCGTTTTCACTACTGTTCTATTCTGTATGTACAGCCGGCTGAATAAGCCCGCGTTCAGTGTATGTACTTTTAACAATCTAATATTTTTCTTTCGATACATTTTTTTACTTATTGCTTATTAAAAGAAATTGCTCATTCCTTAACTTAGATTATATATCGTCACCTAAAATGCAAAACAACGTAACATCAAAAAATTCGAAATTGAGCTTTTTATTGATTACGATTCCTACATCATATTACATAAAATATATTATAATCTAATTATAATAATCATTATATTGTTTAATATAATTTAATTATATGTAATAATTATTATATTATTTAATATAATTACTTGTAATTATAATATAATCTATTATAAGTAATATGATGTAGTCCATCGTAATGAATAAAAAACTCGAATTTTTTAATGACACGTTGTTTTGCATTTTAGTTGGCGATACATAATTTACAGTTTAAAACGTGCAATTTTAGGAAAAAACCAACAAACATCCAAAATATGTCATACAATTTCCAAATGTGCATAAAGAGTTTCAAGAAGTTTTCCAAGTATACAGCTTTTATTATACATATGTACATACTAAAGTGCAAGTTTTAAGTAGCTGAAAATCTCCGTTAATATTTTTAATTTTTTCGCAGACAATGTTGCGCATTTCTTCCACGGAATCAATGAAAATATACATACAACTTGCACTTTAGTATGTATGCTATAATTGAATGGCACGTAAAGCTGCATACTCGAAAAACTTCCAGGAACTAAGTATTTATACAAATACGGAATTTTTACAACATACACACATATGTACATAGGTATTTTGGGAATTCGTTGATTTTTCCCAGAAATTGCACAACGTTTTGAACTGATATTTTATAAGAAATTTTGAATTTTGTAAACAAAAAATATTGAACGCAACTTATTTTGTTGTGTGTATATGTATACATAAATTTACTAACTTCGCTTGGCTCACCCTTTCTGGCTTCTGCTCAAATTTATTTTATTTGAAATCCGAGTCTATAAGTTCCCTAAAAGTAAATTTGGGTTATTTATTAATTAATATAGAAGTTTCCACTTACCTTGTCCTCAATTTTGCCGGCAAAACTCTGTTTTTTTTTGTAGGACCACACAATGATTTTGTTTTCTTTGTAGCTCTAGACATCAAACGACGCAAACACTTTTCAATTAAATGGCAGCTATTGATTCTACCAAATTTTTCCAGTGCTTCGCTTCTAGAAGGTTCTCGTACGTTAAAGGACGCGTAATTTTTTGTTTGACAAGTTGTTCACAAATTAGAATTAGGCAAGGTTTACATGTTCCAACTGTTTAGCCAATATGATAATGTTGGACGCCAAGCCAGCATTTTTTTGAAATTTCAGAAATGATAGCCAGATAATAATCAAGAGAATAATATTTAAACAAAATGCTGACAGGGAATATAAAAGAAATATGATAGAAATGCAGGACGGCACATTTTTTTCATCGTATTTCATAGAAATTATCATGATAAAAACATTACGAGGTAAAAACCTTCTCTTAATTCGTCGGCTATGATTTATTTTCTAGCGTTTGGAAGCATTTTAAATCACATAAAATTTAAAGTAAACAAATTAAATTGTTCAGAACTGTTGTTGTTTGATATTGAAAATGAAAATGTGTGTGTGAGTTTGAGTTTTGAATTTTAAAAGTATATTGTTTGCAAACGTCAGACTGCCCCTCAATAGTTTTACTTTGTAATATTTTAATCGTGATTAAGTCATAAATTGGATTTATAACGTCGCAAAGTTTTTGCAAATGTCGCATTTGTTGCAAAATTTTCCACCTTACGACACAGCTGTTTACTTTTGTATGGAAACTTTCTTGCGACAAAATTGCGCAATTGCCGTATTATTTGAGCTGGCAATGATTACAAAGTCAAAGTCGCGAAACACATGTATTTTTATTGTCTTCGAATATTTCAATAAAAATTATATAAGTTAAGGCTGCTTCGAAATATAATTTTAAACACTTTTTTTTACACTTACGCACGGCATTTTAAAACAAATTTTACATTTGCAATCTAGAGTTGCGACAGGTCGGTCATACAACTTCGTTCGCAGTGTTGCCATTGCGCCAATAATGCCACTTCGCGACATTTTAAAAATCGCACTATAATAAAGATAGAAACGTTTAAATGCATTCTGTTTAAAAAAATAATTGTTTTCAAATTTCACTTATGATTTTAAAAAGCTGGTTTTGGTTTTATCAATCGCCCATAGTATTTGTAAAAAATTGGTTCCAGCTCCTTAATTGTGGCATAAGTCTATAATAATAACCGTTTAGCTATAGACAAAAAGTGGCTTGTATCGAGCCTGCTGTTCAATAAAGAAGATATAAGAGGTTTAAGTAAAATTTCGATATTTTATAATATCACCCAAAAGTTACTTATGATGAAGAATTTTAGCAATATAATAATAATGAAGTAAATTAAGGTAGCCATATGATATGTCAAAAGAAAGAAAACTGCGCAGTAGAGAAATGTTTTTGCACCCCCATTATAACGCAAAATTTAAGGAAAATACATAGTGGTAAAAATCGAAATTGTGTGTATATATATATTTTCTACTGACCGGATTCGAAGATAGCGTTTAAATTTTTTGTGCTTGGGATACGTTTAATATTTTAGTGTTTTCTAAGAATTGTTTTTATATTTTGAAACAACTTTTTTTCTTTGTATATTTTCTTCAATATCAGAGCTATTTGCCCCTACCATTAGTATTGCCCGCTAATGTTTACAGCGCGAAGAATAATAGAGTTACTCAGTGACTTTAAATCGCGTTAAAACGTCTGTACTGAATATTCATCCACTTCAACCTTCCACTCGAACAACTGGCCGTGTAAACGTTGCAAACCCTCAACTTTGGTGAAGCAATT
>NW_016160750.1:31014-33737 GCF_001687245.7 Rhagoletis zephyria | reverse complement strand
GATTTTCTCAGTAGACTTTGTATTATTATTTATAAAATATATCATACGAAATTTATCGGTTTTAGCTGTTCAAATAGGAGTTTTACAGTAAAATCCCATATCTGAACAATCAGATGTATGGAAGATATATGTTGTAGTCATCCGATCCTTGTTATTTTCACTGTAAGTATTCTGTTAATAATGAGTGAAAATGGTGCGAAATTTCATGTTCCTAGCTGCATAAATGGAGGAGTTATGATAAAAGACCTCATATCTGAACAATCAGTTGTATGGGGGCTGCAGGTTATAGTGACCCGATCTTTGTTATTTTCACTGTAAGTCTTCTGTTGATAATGAGTGAAAACAGCGCGAAATTTCATGGTCCTAGCTACATAAATGGATGAATTATAACGAAAAATCTCATATCTGAACAATCAGTTGTATGGGAGCTATAGGTTATAGTGACCCGATCTTTGTAATTTTCACTGTAAGTATTCTGTTGATAATGGGTGCAAGTACTGCAAAATTTCATGTTCGTAGCTGCATAAATGGAGAAGTTATAACGAAAAATCTCATATCTGAACAATCAGTTGTATGGGAGCTATATGTTATAGTGGTCCGATTCTTCCGGTTCCGACAAATGATTAATACATTATAAAAATACACCCACCTACCAAATTTGATCCGGATATCTCGAAAACTGAGAGACTAGATTGCATACAAACAGACAGACAGACGGACAGACGGACAGACGGACATGGCTAAATCAACTCAGCTCGACGTTCTGATCATATAAGTATACATTTTAATGGGTCTATCTCTTTTTGTTCTGGTACTTACAAACATCGGACCAAAGTTATAATACCATTTCATGCTCATGAAAGGTATAAAAATAAGCGCAAGACGCCGCCATTGTTAGGTTTATTTTCCTTTTCGATGGTCATCTTGTTGCCTCTTTATAATCAAGACTTTGCCATTTTTAACTTTATTTTCTTTTTCGATGGTCATATTAGTGCCTTTTTATAATCAGGCAGTATAAAAAATTATTTTTCACCATCGAATAAACAGTGAGATAGGTATTTGCAAATTATTTTTATTTGCAAATAGCTTACGTATAAACGTATTAACTGTTTCTTTGTTTCGCTTTTGCTTTGACTTTTCGTTTCAAATTCATTGGAAAATTTGAGCGATAATTTCCAATAATTGAGATTCTGTAAGTAAATTTTTGGTAAAATATATACTATTTATACATATCCAACAGATTATTGGAGTAGTGCCTCGAATGGCTATGATAATGCACTTTGGTCTAACAATTTAAAAGCATAATTATTTTAAAATATAACTGATAGAATTCAGAAATGTAATTTTAAAATGTTAACGAAAATAAAGGTCGTAATAAAATTCCCTTTAAAGTTAATAATAATAATAATAATAATAATATATTGGCGCTTACACATATGTTAGTGTTTGGCCGAGCTTCTCTTCCGATTTGTGGGGTGCGCCTTGATGTTGTCACACAAAGCGGAGGGACCTACAGTTTTACGCCGACTCCGAACGGCGATTGTATTTTTATGAGAAGCTGTTTTTCATGGCAGAAATACACTCGGAGGTTTGCCATTGCCTGCCGAGGGACGACCGCTGTTAAGAAAAAACCTTTTTTCTATATTTTTTGCGATGTTGCTTTGACCAGGGTTTGAACCCAGGTGCTGCGGAGTGGAAGCGCGCACTGCTTTCCACTACACCACAGCGGCCCTTTAAAGTTAAGATATTTAAAAACTAAGTACGCATATACATGTACTTCAGAACTTAAGGAAAAAATACAAATAAAATTCCATATGTCATTTTTAGTAGAATTTAAGAATAATTAAATAAAGGGAACGGTATAATTTAATTTGTTTTAATATGAATAAGTGAAAGACGTAAAATAGTCCTTATTTTGTAAGTTTTAACCATCATCATATGTGTGTGGTACGACCGTGTGGCCTTAAAGTTTTACAAATAATAATTTTAAGGTAGAAGAATATAACTGAATAATAATTATTAAAATCAATATATTTTATCGAAAAAATAAAAATTAAGTAATAATTTCTTTTGAGCGAAAAAATTACACTCACATTGATGCAAGCTTCATTTAACTGGTGTGGGGTCCACTGATATATGTATGTATTGGAAACAGTACCCAAAATTAGTAAAAATAATCCTAATGTTTTCCCCGTTTTTCTACTACCCCAAAATGCATGGCCGCAATTGGCATGCAGAAAAAGTGAGGTTATGTAAGTGACATCACCTTATATTTACTTCANAATTTATGTTTTTCGTCAGAAACTCATTGTAAGTATCAATTTTGAGTGAATTATCTTCAGTAGNTTGAAGGCGAATTAATATAAGGTGATATCAAGATTACAAAAATAACAAGTAAGAAAGTCTAAGTTCGGGCGGAGCCGAACATTAAATACCCGACGCAAGTGTTAAATATATGTTTTCCAGCTTTCCGAAAGCTACCGCTACATGATAAGCCGGGGTGTATACATTTTAAGTAAATTAGCGTCCTTAAATTTCGAAATATTGAAATTTCAAGCATTTCTGAAATTTACCGTTATATGAAAAGCGGCCTCAATTTTAGTCCGATTTCAACAATTTTCAACGGTTTGCTTTTATGTGGCAAGCACAATAACCATACCGAGCTTGGTACAAATTGCTAGAACGGTTAGCGAGATACATATATGTGATCACAAGTGGGCGGT
>NW_016160750.1:14865-17091 GCF_001687245.7 Rhagoletis zephyria | reverse complement strand
TGTTGTCACACAAAGCGGAGGGACCTACAGTTTTACGCCGACTCCGAACGGCGATTGTATTTTTATGAGAAGCTGTTTTTCATGGCAGAAATACACTCGGAGGTTTGCCATTGCCTGCCGAGGGACGACCGCTGTTAAGAAAAAACCTTTTTTCTATATTTTTTGCGATGTTGCTTTGACCAGGGTTTGAACCCAGGTGCTGCGGAGTGGAAGCGCGCACTGCTTTCCACTACACCACAGCGGCCCTTTAAAGTTAAGATATTTAAAAACTAAGTACGCATATACATGTACTTCAGAACTTAAGGAAAAAATACAAATAAAATTCCATATGTCATTTTTAGTAGAATTTAAGAATAATTAAATAAAGGGAACGGTATAATTTAATTTGTTTTAATATGAATAAGTGAAAGACGTAAAATAGTCCTTATTTTGTAAGTTTTAACCATCATCATATGTGTGTGGTACGACCGTGTGGCCTTAAAGTTTTACAAATAATAATTTTAAGGTAGAAGAATATAACTGAATAATAATTATTAAAATCAATATATTTTATCGAAAAAATAAAAATTAAGTAATAATTTCTTTTGAGCGAAAAAATTACACTCACATTGATGCAAGCTTCATTTAACTGGTGTGGGGTCCACTGATATATGTATGTATTGGAAACAGTACCCAAAATTAGTAAAAATAATCCTAATGTTTTCCCCGTTTTTCTACTACCCCAAAATGCATGGCCGCAATTGGCATGCAGAAAAAGTGAGGTTATGTAAGTGACATCACCTTATATTTACTTCACCATGATTGAAGGCGAATTAANTACATGTATTTTGTTTTTACTTTGGCGGCTTAAACTGTCAAAATCTATAACAGTGTGTGTGGAAATTCAAACAAAATCTTTCAATTTGACATTCGAAGCGGTGAGACGAAACACATACACAAAATCAGCTGCCAAAAGAGAAAGGGGCAATGAAAATACTGTGAATGGCGTAAATGATTTTGGCCCCCTTTCTTTCGCAACACAGAAAGAAGAATTCTACTTAGTAAGGGTTATAATACCTAAGCGCGGCCGAAGGCGCGAAAAATACTGTGGATGGCGTAAGGGGTTTTGGCCCCATTTCTATTTCAATTCATGCAGGGCGAATGGGTTCAAAATTCTAAGTTAAGTTTAATATGTTTTTTCACGTTTTTTTTGGGCAAAGAAAGAGACATATTTTTTTTGTTTTGCGAAGAAAAGATCGCTGAGTTACGAGCATCTGACAATTTTAGGGCAAAGTGTATTTTTTTGTTTTTTTAATCAATTAGTTAATTCGATTAAATGCAATCCGATTACAGTTATCCATGATCAATTTTAATCTGATTAAACAGCTAATCGTAACCGCGATTAAAAAAATTAATTTTTAATCATTAACCCTTAATTTGATTAAGTGGGTTTGGTGATTAATTCATTTATGCTGGAATTTTACTGTGCACACAAGCCCAGTTATTGGGTATGGCAAAGTCGGTTTTCCTCATAAATCTAAGCACTTTGGTGTGCATTTTCATTAAGATCTATTTTAACAGACGCTAAGCAAACTAGGTTTTAATATCCCTCCGAACATGTGCGATGGGTTATAAAAATTCCCAGTTTATGTATTACTAATAATAATAATATTTGTTGTTTTTATATATTATGCGTTTTTCATAAGCGTGAAACACAAAAAAATAACTATAACCCGTGTTTGGTTCAAAATCGGAAAAACTACACCACTTAATCAGATTTTTTTTAAATTCGATTAACGATTAGAACTAGAATTAGAATTAGTTAATTGTAATCACAACCGACGATTAATGATTACAAAAATTTAATCATTAATCGCACGGATGATTACGATTAATTAATTTTAATCGTTAATCTCGACTAACATTTTAATAGTTAATTTTTAATCGTTAATCAGATTAAAATTTTGCCAACACTGGTTTTAGAGAAAAATGGCTGACAACTTGTTTTTAAATGTTTCTAGTTTTTTCAAAAATAAATATTTTTCAATTCGGTTTTTTTGCTTGTAGAAGTATTTTTGATGCTCTATATTTCTTCTTCTTCTTTTTTGGCGCTGTAACCGCCTAAGCGATTTTGGCCGAGTTCAGCAAAGCACGCCAGTCGTTTCTCCTCTGTGCCAACTGACGCCAATTGGAAACGCCAAGTGAAGCCAAGTCCTTCTCCACCTGATCTTTCCATCGCAGTGGGGG
>NW_016160750.1:6934-11495 GCF_001687245.7 Rhagoletis zephyria | reverse complement strand
AAATACACGTTTATATAGCGAGCCGCTTGCTCCAAGCAGACACCCGCTTGCAGCCGCACCTACTGGTGAACAGACGCTGCAGACTTCAGTGAGCCCTTAAACCGAATAAGTCAGAGTGGCCCCACCGAAGCTCCCTCTCTTTCTGCCGTGACCCAAGGCTCCACTCGGATTGGTTACCGCATCTCGCACATGGGTTGCTCACGTTGCCCAGAGTGCGCGAACGAGGACGCAAAGGTCGGGATTGAGTATAGCCATGCAACTGTAACTGCATACCCAGCGCAATGACTATACCCCATTGCACTCCATGCTCTATATTTGCGTACTTGAAAATTTTGAAAATTAACAAAATGGCGGCCATTTTCTGAAAAATCAAGAGACTCAATTTTCTCAAAAACATCATTTTTTGTTTGCTTGAAAAATTGTTTGTGATTACTAAATAAAAATGAGAACTGTTTCCAATAGGTTTAAAGCCGACTAAAACGCCTCGAAAGTCGTAAGAATATTTTGTCTGAAAATAAGAAGCCTCAGTATTTTGGGTAATATAGTGCTATATATTACTCATATATATATTCTGTTTTTTGATTTCAGTAGTATTTTTCATACTCTTTCTTAATGAGTTTGAATATTTAAAAAACTTTTAAAATTACCAAAACCGCGGAAACTTTTTGAAAGAACAAAAAACTTGATTTTCTTAATATCATCATTTATTTTATTTGAAGTAAATACGTGTTTTGACTCCTGTTCGCTTTTGGGTATGATTATGGTTAGTATTTTTATCGAGTAACCACAAAAGAATTAAAAAAATATATGATTTGGGAAAATCGATTTCATAGATTTTTCAAAACATTCCCGCCGTATTGTGAATTTTCAAACTTTTTAAAATTTTAAAACTAATAAAGAAAGAGTATGAAAAATACTACTGAGATCAGAAAGCGGAATGTATGTATATATAAATAATATATGGCGCTACCCAAAATACTGAGTCTTCTTATTTTCAGAAAAAACCTATTGGAAAAAGTTCTATTTTGTATCTAGTAACCACAAACAAATTTTCAAGAAAAAAAATATGTTTTCAGAAAATTTAGTCTTTTGATTTTTCCAGAAATGGCCGCCATTTTGTTAATTTTAAAAATTTTTAAGTATGAAAATATTGAGTTTCAAAATCTCTTCTACAACCAAAAAACCAATTTGAAAAAAAAAAATGTCAGCCGTTTTTCTCTAAAACCACACCTTGCCCCTAAAATTTTCAGATGCTCGTAGCTCAGCGATTTTTTTTCGCAGTACAAAAAAATACGTGTGATTTTATTTGCTCTAAAAAGCATGAAAAATCGTATTAAACTTGATTTCGAGTTTTGAACCCACTCACCCTGTATGAATTGAAATAGGATCAGCCATATAGTTCTATAGTGGCAGTACTTTGAAAGTACATTCGCCAACATTAGAGTGCAGATATATAATAGGAGTGTTCGCTATGCAACTGCCAGTAAGAATTAGCCAGTAACAAAATTGAGAGAATAAGGTATCTTACTCTCCCAAAGAGAGAAACTTACTGACTTTTGCGCGAACAGGAATTAGCAAACATTTGCAAGCTTCACTGCCAGCTGGCGTCCACGGTTGCATTTCGAGCATAATAATTTTTTTAAATTATTTCAGGTGGAAACCAAAACAACTTTCTTCAACATACGCTTCAATTTCTTTGTGAAAGTCACTGTCGGATTTCCTATATCGACAGTGGTGCCGAGTGCGTTCCGATTACGAATACAGCTTTTTGAGCCGAGTACCTTTAAAATATTTGGAATTAATTATATTAATTGAATAAACGAATATTTACATACTTCTTTCATTAGTAAATCGCAACAAGATTGTTCATTTTTAAATTTAACGAACTCGTTGATTCAAATTAATGTTGACAAAATGCAACCGTGTGCCACAATCCTGCTTGCAAATTCTTACTGGCAAAAATTTTCCCAGCACGAATTTGCAACTTCCCCTCCAAATGAAATGTCAAAAATTGTGCTCTCTCCTTGCAAGTTTTACTGAGTTTTTGGCTAAACGAACACGATTTGGTAACAATTGGTACCAACTTGTACAAATTTTTTGCATAGCGAACACTCCTAATGTTAGATCGAGAAAACCAACCAGTCAATGTACACAGAATGGCGCATGATGCAAAAAAGAAGGTAGTTTCAATAAACAACTTTTTGATTAAGAAGCAGATTTTTGACAATTGTGAAAAATTCGAAGCGGCGTTACCCAATTTAAATTTTTGGTGGAAGGTATTTTATATCATAAATTTGGGATTATAAATATAAAAGTTGTATTAACCTTTACCTTTTAAAAATAATTAATACCTTATCTTAAAAATATTTAAATTTCACATTAAATTCGATAACCACTCGCCAACATCTTTATTTTTCCGATTCTTTGTCCATTTAACTGCATGTCTTTCAAGTAACTTGAAAGTGGAAATTACTTTGATACCCGTGGGCCTCATGACTTTCAGATAAGTAAATATTTTCCATTTCAGGTATATTTTGACAATATTACTGTTCAATATTGGTGGGGTGTGAAACAAAATTGATGATTTATTGTTAGTATGCAAACCTATGACTACAATTATCAAATTATTGAGCATTAGCCCTTTTCTCTTTCAAAAACGAAATGGGAAATTTTTGGTTATATGTGGAATGGATTTGGTTTGGGTAGCGGATGCGGAGGGGGTGTGGCACATAAAACCGCACCTATTACAAAGATAATAATCAAACTTTAAGAAAAATCACCCTTTCCTTCTCCGACCCATTTGCAGACCCCTAGATATCCATTGGAAAATATGATAAAATTAGCATTTTGACAGAGAAAATGTAAGACTCGTTTACGCCACAAGATTTTTGCGTAAAATACCTTTCTGCGTTTGTTTGCGCAAAATACCTTTCAGCCGCGCTTAGAAAAAATAACCCTCATCAGTCCAACTCCGGCTACGCTGATTCCAGTATCTTTTATAAATAGGTATATATATCAAACCGAATTTATTAATAAATTTTTATCCGAAAGTTTGAAATCTTTATTTAAAACTAGCATTTAATCGTTTGACCACACGCGTAAGTTAAAATTTATTGATTACGCGTTTGGAAACAATAACGCAATAATTATTGTACAAACAACCGAACCGTACTCAACAAAATACCTTTTGCTTGTTCATATTTCGTTTCTAAGAACAAAATGTTCTTAAACAAACAAAAAGTTAATAATAAAATTTTAAGGATTTTAGATATTGGGTATGATAACGATCAAAAACTATCAATACGCGAATAAACCTAATTTTGCAGATTGTGACATTTCGTGCAATCATACCCAATATCTAAAATCCTTAAAATTTTATTATTAACTTTTTGTTTATTTAAGAAAATTTTGTTCTTAGAATCGCAGATTTTCCTGTTCGCGTACACAAAAATCCAGCAAAGTAGGGGAAATTTAGAGACTAAATTGGCATTTAATTCTGATGAAAAGTTGCCAGTTTCTGCTGGAAAAATTTTTGCCAGCAGCCATTTGCCAGCAAGAAAAACAGCTGATCAAAGTCATCTGTTTTAAATTTATGAAAATATGGAAATTTATTTTAAATTTAGATTTAGATTTATTATTGTTGAACCGTTACAAAAACTGAAAAACATTGTTGTTGCAAAGGGGAAAGTACAAATAAGAGACAAACTGTGGTTGCCAGATTTCCAACACTCCTCCTCAACAACAATGATTTTCATTAAAAAATTATTTATGCATTCCAAGTTATTCAATCAGCTTCACATGTTTTGACTTACAAAGGTTTTTAGTCAAAATGTCCGCTGGCATATTGGCGGTACTTAAATATTTTAAACATATTTTATTACTATTTACAACTTCTCTTATGTAGTGATATTTAATCTCTATGTGCTTACTCCTGTTATGGTAAACAGGATTCTTTGCCAAATAATGCGAACTCAAATTGTCGCCATACATTGTCAACGGACCTTCTTCATGTAGCAATTCAGCTCACTAAGTATACTCTTTACACCGCCTCTTTTGCTGCTGCCGATAACGCCATTTACTCAGTTTCACTACTGCTCAGCGCCACCGTCGGTTGCTTCTTACTCTTCCACGAGAACGCACATTCTGCCAGTTTAAAAACGTACCCTGTGTAGGACCGTCTATCGTCTACACTGCTACCGCAATCAGCATCTACGAAGCCCTCTGCTTGCTAGCCGGTTTTCCTGAAATGAAGTTTAAAATTTTTCGTTGCAGAAATATACCTTAATACATGCTTCGCTGCTGCCTCATGTTCAACATGAGGATCTCGGTTACATTGCGCCAACTTGCTAACTGAATGTAAAATATCTGGTCTAGTCGTCACAGCGAGATACATTAACATCCCAATAATCGACTGGTATTGAGTAGAGTCTACCTTCTCGCACTCATCTTTAAATCCTTTTATGCTAAATCCAGGATCTAGTGGTGTAGATGCTCCGCGACACTGCTCCATGCCATACTTCTTAAGCATGTCTTGCACATATTGTGTATGACCGACAGAGAT
>NW_016160750.1:0-834 GCF_001687245.7 Rhagoletis zephyria | reverse complement strand
TCGGTGCTTTGGGAAGCCAAAGCGATGGAGGCGTGTTTGCGCGAAGCAGCTTCGGGAAACAAATTTTAGACGGAACTTTAAATGTTCCTGGTGATGCATATTTACCAGCCACGATGAATCTCTTTCCACATTCGTGGGAGACAGCGCATTCCCACTTAGACCAAATTTATTGCGACCGTTTCCAGGGCATAATTTAACGCCAGACAAGGACAGGTTCAACACAATGTTGTCTAAGGTATTTTAGCCAACCGGAGGAGAATTCTGCATACACATATTAGTGCTTCTCCTAGTAATGCGGATAAGATTGTCTTGGCCATAATTGTACTTCATAACTTGTTAATGCTTCAAAATGATCGAAATTACTTCCAACTAGAATTAGTTGATCGTACTTACAACTATCGTGAGTACCATGGTCGGTGGAAAAGCGAAACAAATCCGTTGCAATCTTTTCAACAAAGATTTGTTAACCGGTCATCTTCCAGTGCTTTTCATTTGCGGAACACTCTTAAAGACTTTTTAAATAATAACTCATCATAAATTATACTTACGCATTTACCTCAATAAATTTTCTGAAAAATAATTAATAATATAAAATAACAGTACATATTTATTTATTACAAAATTAAAAATTAGTTGTTCTACAACCATTGAGATCGACCAGTTAAAGGTGTTGAAATGACTATATTATTTATATTATAATGATAAGGTTGCGGACATATTGATAAGTATTGAACTTGTTATTTTTAGTTACTTTTAATAATTTTTTTTTTATATAGCAAAATTCGCATTTTTTTAATAATTGTACAAGGTTTAAAATTTTTATTTATATGGTTT
>NW_016160749.1:58546-59970 GCF_001687245.7 Rhagoletis zephyria | reverse complement strand
AGGAAATTTAAGTAAAATGGAGCAAAGTAAAATAAAATATAAAATCAAATGAAATTTAAAAAAAACAAATATAATTAATCGAAATAGATTAAAATAACATAAAATAAAACTAAATAAAACACTTTTCAAAAACAGTTAGATTGGCGTCTCTAATGAATTACGAGCTACGATCTTTAATTGTCCGACTAACTATATACATTAGGGTGGTCCAAAAAAAATACATGCAGAGGAAAAAAGTTTAAAGTAAAGCTCTCACACCCTACGATTTTTCTAAATGGAAGAAACCCGTATTTTTTGTTAAAAAAAAAAGATATTAAGAAGTGCCTCTAAGCCCATGAACTTTTCCGTATATTTTATATGTGAAAAAAAAATCGTAGAAATGGTGTAGAATTCTTGAAAATCAATCTTTTCGATCGGAAAATTTATTTTCTCTTCATAAGACTTCCATTAATAATACTCAGTTGTTTCACTGTAAATTATTTTTTATACCTACATAGGACCCACAAAAATCCCATAAAATCCTTTGGAGTGACCCATAAAAAATCGTTAATATTAAATAAATTTTAAATAACCAATTAGGCAACATTCTTCAAAAATATTCTCGAAATAAAGCTTTCTTTAATCTCTTGTTTGACACTCATACCAAAATATTTTATTTAACGTGCAAATGTAATTGATTTTGAATTACTAAACAGGTCGCAACTTAAAAATATTTTCTTCAGAAGCTCACTTCAACTTCTCCCGTTTGACCCCATACAAAAATAAGTGTGTATTTCATGTAACTTTAATAAAACTGACTTGAAGTATTTAAACAGGTGGCCACCCTCTTCAAAATATTTTCGAAAGAAAGTTCACTTGGTATTTTAATTTGTCAATTAAATTAACTTGTAATTACTAAACAGGTGGCAACCCTCGTTAAAAATATTTTAGAAACAAAATTTTCCTAAATCGTTTGTTTGTCAACCAAATACATACTTCACGTGACTTTTTAATAAAATAGGTTTTTAATTGCTCTACAGGTGGCAACCCTCTTCAAACACATTTTCGGATTTTATCGGCTTTTATCCTCTTTCATTTGACAGCCACACTATTGCACTACTATATTTAACTTATAAATTACTTGATGGTAAATTTTGTGTAAATTTTGTTTTGAAACTATTGACATCTAAATTTTATAAATTTCAGATTATGAATTTTTTCGTAGTTTAATAAACAAAAAGTTTAAAAAAGTTACTTCATGACTGCATACTTTGTTAATGAATTTTCAGTTTTTTAGTACAAATCGAAAATATTTAAGTTTTTTATTTCTACATAGAAAACAAAAATTTTGTCAAGTACGCCACTCAGCCATTGGGAAAAATTTCTGATGTGCATGAATGTACCATTCATCTCTCTGTTCCTACTGAAACTTATAAAATTAAAAT
>NW_016160749.1:54131-56123 GCF_001687245.7 Rhagoletis zephyria | reverse complement strand
AAGATAAAGATAAAGATAAAGATAAAGATAAAGATAAAGATAAAGATAAAGATAAAGATAAAGATAAAGATAAAGATAAAGATAAAGATAAAGATAAGGATAAAGATGAAGATAAAGATAAAGATAAAGATAAAGATGAAGATAAAAACAAATAAAAATTAAATTAAAAATAAAAATAAAAATGAAGATAAAAGAAAATCAATCAAAGACAAATAAATTCACACAAAGTAGCTCAGGAAAAATCGAATAATGTCCGCCACAACAAACTGCTACAATTTTAAAATATTTCAATGTTTTTTTATTTTTGAATTTTACATGAGAAAATTAAAAAGTATTCGCTGTCAACGTGTTCAATGTAGCAAAAAGAAAAGCCTTAAATGCTTGATTGCTGCTTGGAGACTTCTGAGACATATTTTACTTGTTATTTTTTTATGGGTTTACTACATTTTTCTAAACGTTATTTCGTGCATGCTCCATACAGCATGGTTTTGTCTCTGAGATGCTTAGCAGCGTGCTTGAAGACTTACACAGCTCTATTCACATACTTATGTACATATGTATTGAAAAACACTTAATTTCTACTACAGAATACTCCATAGTTTGCATGTTTCCATGTACTATGAAGTCTTTAGTTCATTTCCACCAAGTCTAAACTGCAGTTGATGCCTATTGGAAAAATTTGATTACATCTCTAAATTTATAATAATCATTTTAGGACGTATGAATATAAACTTAGCAATTGCCTAAAATGTGAGACCTTTTACTTAAGAAAGAGCAATTGCCTAATTGTCATTCATACGGCCATTAAATAAGAAAGTAAAAAAGCAAAAAATTATTGACCTTGCCGATCATCCTGAGTTGAAATTCTTAGAACTGAGTTCTAATCTTTAAGCTTTTAGTGGAAATTGGTTATTAAAGTAGATGTTTGGTGACATGTTTGAAGGCTTTGAGAACACAAATTAATTAAATTTTTTGACAACTCTCAAACATTTTTCTATGACATAAGCTTAAGTCGGTTAAAATTTAAATTATGCTTCTTTCATTTTAGAGGCACCCCTCCTATAACTTCAATTGCACTTGCCGTGGCTTTTTCTGAAGCCTTCAAAGTAACATTTTAGCGATGTCACTGCTAAAATTAAATTTCCAACAAAATTTAGAAAGCATGCTTGAAGGCCGGACATTTTTTTACTTGAAATATATGGCTTTACAAGGCTTCTTTTTCATTCAAAACCACATCTTTTGAGACTAAAGCTTTAAAAATCAGGCTTGATCAGATGCTTGAAGAATCCGATATTGCTTTTGACACTACTAAGACGCTTAAAATATGCGGTAATTCTAACCCATGAACACCTTTCCTTTACAATAACTTATTTTTCTACTTACGTTAAGGTGTTGGATTGTGTGCATTTCGCAGTTTTTTGTCACTCAATCTTTCTGGCTTTTCGCGATGCAATTTGTGTGAAACAGCTGGCGACAGCTGGTGACTATATCTACTATACATATATGTATGTACTTAAAAAAAAAAATAACTGACTATTACAGAGATTAGGTGGCTTGCTTGTCGCGCCAGCTAGCATGACCTCCGTGAATATATGCCATCTACTTAAAATATTCGCATATAGCTGTGTATTTGTGTGGGCTACTCGATTATATATGGAGCCTGATTTGAGTTCACAGCTCTTTCACCTTCCGCCTGTGAACCGCTCACTGTCACTTTACTCAGCAACCCGATGAAGATGAATCCTTTCCAGATGACAAATGCACTACATCACCACCCACTATTATGTGCCATGCTAGGTCACCTACCCTACAAGACATTGCTGAGCACTTTAGGCAAAAATTCTCACACATTTACACTTTTGTTTTTGTAGTACGGCATAAATGAGTAGTTTGACTATTAGTACTGAGGACTTTCTGATGACAACATTGAGGGGAAAGTACTCAATTTTTTCCCATGGCCTGAACGAAAATGAGGACTTTGATAAGCACTTT
>NW_016160749.1:34036-48064 GCF_001687245.7 Rhagoletis zephyria | reverse complement strand
AGAAAATTATATTTGTCTTTCTTAGCAGTTGCAAAGTAAAATAGAAACTTGAATTAAAGAAACGAAAAGAAATAAAATTAAAATGAAATATTTATAAAGGAAAGTTTTAAGTGAATATTTTGTGTGGTGAGTTTAAAGCAATGCCAGCCGCAGATTATGAGTTTTGGCCACAGAAATGTTGCGTTTACATACACACGCACATTAAACACATACATATGTACATATGTATATAAAATATTTGCGTAAGCATGTTAGTGCATTTTTGTTTGCTCTCAAGCGCTAACATATGTTTGTTTGTTTGTATGTTTATATGCATAGCCGCCCCCTTGAAACTCTGAAGGTGGTAAAACTCATTAGCGTTGAAGTGCACCACTGAAGTAGGTGGCTGCAAGCGGCGCTTGAGTGCTGTCGAAAAAATGGCTTGATCTCACACGTTTGGTAGGTAAGCGCATTATAGTTTTGCTGCCTGTTTTTGTTTTACTCTTAAAAGGCTTAAATATGCAAAATAAGCTAGCGCAAACCACAAAAAGGCCAAGCGTTTTAAGAGATTAAGCACGAAAAACGAAAGTTTGAGTTATAGAGATAAATACTTTTTTCTAGCGTCAGTTTGCGTATTTTCCAGTCCAGCTGAGCAAAAAGAGTTATTTTTTTTAAGGAAAATAATTCATTTGTGCTTGATCGTCCTTCGATATAATTTTGTAAGATTAATGCTAAGGCTTATTCATATTTGCGCCCAAAAATTTTTAACCGACTTCAAAAAAAGAAGGAAGGTTATAAAGCTTAAGAGACTTCATCATAATTTAAGCTAATGAAATATATCGTTTTTTTTATGTAAACAAATTTCTGAAATATATGCCAACTTAAAAGCTAAAAGAATCGCTGAAAGTGTCAGTAATTCTAAATTATTTTTTGAAGTGAAAAATCTCAAGTGATTGGAACTTGACCAATTGCATTCATTTAGTCGAGTCGAAATATGAATAAATATCAAAAGATTGTAGATGTTGCTTACCATTTTTTATATCGATTTGAAGTTGAAGATTTATAGTTCAAAAGCCTTAATTTTTCAACTGATTTATTATTTTTTTTTAATGAAACCGATTTGTTTTGTTTATATACAATTTTTTAGTGCAAAAAACATTAACAACTTTGAAGAAACTCGATTTTCCTGTACCTGTTAATAAATGCTACATAAGAAAAATTAGTTAAAAACAATTATAGGCATCCGCTAAAACGAAAAAATGTGTCCGCCATCTTAGATCCGCCAGTTTAAATTCTAAGAATTCATGGTCGGATTGATAATCATCGACCCCGAAAACCACCCAGTAACAGTTTCGAGCGAATTCAATCAATTTTTAAAAACTTCTCGACCATATTGGTTTTCAAAAAACGCTAGCCATCATATAAAAGTAAAATTTTTCATCGAATTTTCCAGAACATAACCGATTTCTGTAACCTAACCCAATTTTCGAGAAAGGGGTCTTCAGTTGACAAAGAATGCCTCATAAAGATAAATGTAAACATAAGATAACGCTAATCTAAAGGTGTTATAGATAAAGAAAAGGGAAATGATAAAGATAAAGATTAAAAAAAGGATAAAGATAGAGGTACAGTTAAAGATAAATATAACGTTAAAAAGATAAAGATAAATATAAATTTAATCGAAAAGATGGAATGAAGAAAAAGGATAGAGATAAAGATAAATATTTATATATAAAGATAAAGATAAAGATAAAGATAAAGATAAAGATAAAGATAAAGATAAAGATAAAGATAAAGATAAAGATAAAGATAAAGATAAAGATAAAGATAAAAACCAATAAAAATAAAATTAAAAATAAAAATAAAAATGAAGATAAAAGAAAATCAATCAAAGATAAATAAATTCACACAAATTAGCTCAGGAAAAATCGAATAATGTCCGCGACAACAAACTGCTACAATTATAAAATATTTCAATGTTTTTCTTTTTATTCTTGAATTTTACATGAGAAAATTAAAAAGTATTCGCTGTCAACGTGTTCAATGTAGCAAAAAGAAAAGCCTTAAATGCTTGATTACTGCTTGGAGACTTCTGAGACATATTTTACTTGTTATTTTTTTATGGGTTTACTACATTTTTCTAAAAGTTATTTCGTGCATGCTCCATACAGCATGGTTTTGTCTCTCAGATGCTTAGCAGCGTGCTTGAAGACTTACACAAGTCTATTCACATACTTATGTACATATGTATTGAAAAACACTTAATTTCTACTACAGAATACTCCATAGTTTGCATGTTTCCATGTACTATGAAGTCTTTAGTTCATTTCCACCAAGTCTAAACTGCAGTTGATGCCTATTGGAAAAATTTGATTACATCTCTAAATTTATAATAATCATTTTAGGACGTATGAATATAAACTTAGCAATTGCCTAAAATGTGAGACCTTTTACTTAAGAAAGAGAAATTGCCTAATTGTAATTAAATTTTTTGACAACTCTCAAACATTTTTCTATGAGTATTGGAGTAGTTTTTTTTTCAAACCTAATATAAGCTTAAGTCGGTTAAAATTTAAATTATGCTTCTTTCATTTTAGAGGCACCCCTCCTATAACTTCAATTGCACTTGCCGTGGCTTTTTCTGAAGCCTTCAAAGTAACATTTTAGCGATGTCACTGCTAAAATTAAATTTCCAACAAAATTTAGAAAGCATGCTTGAAGGCCGGACATTTTTTTACTTGAAATATATGGCTTTACAAGGCTTCTTTTTCATTCAAAACCACATCTTTTGAGACTAAAGCTTTAAAAATCAGGCTTGATCAGATGCTTGAAGAATCCGATATTGCTTTTGACACTACTAAGACGCTTAAAATATGCGGTAATTCTAACCCATGAACACCTTTCCTTTACAATAACTTATTTTTCTACTTACGTTAAGGTGTTGGATTGTGTGCATTTCGCAGTTTTTTGTCACTCAATCTTTCTGGCTTTTCGCGATGCAATTTGTGTGAAACAGCTGGCGACAGCTGGTGACTATATCTACTATACATATATGTATGTACTTAAAAAAAAAAATAACTGACTATTACAGAGATTAGGTGGCTTGCTTGTCGCGCCAGCTAGCATGACCTCCGTGAATATATGCCATCTACTTAAAATATTCGCATATAGCTGTGTATTTGTGTGGGCTACTCGATTATATATGGAGCCTGATTTGAGTTCACAGCTCTTTCACCTTCCGCCTGTGAACCGCTCACTGTCACTTTACTCAGCAACCCGATGAAGATGAATCCTTTCCAGATGACAAATGCACTACATCACCACCCACTATTATGTGCCATGCTAGGTCACCTACCCTACAAGACATTGCTGAGCACTTTAGGCAAAAATTCTCACACATTTACACTTTTGTTTTTGTAGTACGGCATAAATGAGTAGTTTGACTATTAGTACTGAGGACTTTCTGATGACAACATTGAGGGGAAAGTACTCAATTTTTTCCCATGGCCTGAACGAAAATGAGGACTTTGATAAGCACTTTTGTGATTAGGGATAATGATAATATGAGTACTCATATGATACTCAGCTGTCTTGTAGGGTATATATACACACACACAGATAAACATGCAAGCATACGGTCGTAACTGCAATAGCAAACAATTGCACAGTATATGGTGTCTACACATGTGTGAGTAGTGATTGCAATCATTGCAGCTTGGCTGTCAGATGCGTGGCAGCTGTACATTAAAAGCGGCTCCACCATTTCACCATGTGAGGCGAGGTTGTCGTTTTATTTTTTGTGTTTTTTTTTAGTCCTCTATTCCTTTAGCGCAATTCTTTCTACGCCTGCACACGGCAATTGGGTCAAGTGTGGCATAGCGTCCAAGTAAACACATGCCATTGCTTACACACACACTCTGGCTCACTGATGGGCGGACGGCCACAGGAGAGCGGCAGACGTGCTTTGGCTCACAGGACACTTCACTTTTAAGTGTTGAAAACATTAGGATATTAAGATGAGAAAATATTTTCCCGTTTCTTTTTGTCTCGGATGGGCGTTGCGGTGCATTCGAGGCATACTTTTAGGCGTATAACATTCTGCTGATACATATGTACATATGCTCTTACGGCTGCTTTTATACATTTATTTCTGCAGCCTTTTACTTCTTTATAAAAATTAATTATTTCCCTTTTCTCTATCTTTTCAGGTAAGTTTCAGCCAAACAATTTCGTAACAGCCACCACGAGTGGTGCTAGTAAGTACAGAAAATCCTACTACACATACAAAATTAATAACTAATTTAAGGAAAACTTATATTCTTTAAAGCAGAGCCTGTAGCGTGTATTCAGTTTTTATAAAAAATAATGCAAAACAGTTTAGTGACATAGTGACTTTTAAAATTTCGAGTAAGAAAAGAGGAACGGTTTTGCCTTTGACTTTTTAGGCATTTATAAGAAGCAAATTTAAGATTTAAGTGTACCTTTAAACCAGAAATTCCTGATAAGTCACGGCAAATTCCGAAATGCCCTGAAAGTGTTTCGAATGATCCAAACAAACTCAACGCGAAAATTTCCGTAGAAAATACCGAAAACTACCGAAAAAACCTACATAGTCGCGAAAAAATTTGAGAAAATTTGTGAAGTCAAAAAAAAAAAACAATAACGAATCCCCGCTTCAGATAATTCTTTTTTGCTGGAAAGCTGCGACCTCAATGGTGTTCCCAAGCTAATACGGTTTTAGTTTGCTTCACTTATTGACTTAAGAAATAAACAAATATATAAAATTGCCGAAATTTTTTTTTTTTAAATCGTGAGAAAATCATGTTCTTGATGTCGCTAGCAAGTTAATGGGATATCTTTGAAAAAGCGGTCTGTAAATTTTTTTAACATACTTGTATTTTTTGGTTTCAAAATCTGTATATATTTTATCTACAGTCTCTGATTTAATGAAAACATATAAAAGGAACAATTTAAATTTAGGGCATTTAATCAATCAGAAATTTTATATGTACAAAATACTGTATGTTTACTTAAATGTTCTTTAATGCTTGCTCTTTATATTTGCCTGTGCATGAAACCCAATAATATTGCATCCATAAGCGTTATTTTATTCTTTCTTAAAAACATGAATCAAGACTGACTTTATAGGCCCCAAAAAGTGAAATTAGTCAACGTGCGATAAACCCATTTGCTTCCCAGAGAACGAAAATACATATCGTCACTAGACACGAATAAAGGCGCGCTAGTGTTTTGACGGCGAAAAAAGACGCATAAAAAAACTTCAGCGTCAAAGACTCTTAACATACATCGCCGAAGTTTTTCATAAGCATCTTTTTTTGCAACTTTTTTACGCGCTTTTTTCGCCGTCAAAACACTAGCGCGCCTTTATTCGTGTGTAGTGACGATATGTATTTGATTTATTTAATTCAATATAAAAACATGAATAACTTGCTTTTTTTATTTGTTTTTTGTCCTGAGTGAAATTTTTTCAAAACCATCACCAAAAAGGTACTTAATACAAATAATATTTTATTTTAAAAATTTGCACCACTTACAATTAAAATTTGGTTTGTTTTCGATATGTCGCAAAAAGCTTTTTAAATTCGAATTAACATGAAATTATCTGAAACTAGTACTTAAAATAAAGTAAGAGTTTATTTTTACTCTTTCTTCTATATAATTTCTTTACAAATATTTTATTTGATTTTTATTTTTATATTTATTTTTTTAATTATAATCCAAATGTTACCAAAATACAATTTTAGTTGAATAAATAATTTTACAGAATTTTTATTTAAATTAATGTTTTTATTTTAAAAGTTTTTAAGAAAAATTTAAGGGTTTTTAATAGGTTTTTAATTTTCAGAGAAATTTTTTACAGATATTTTATTTAACTTTTAATTAATCGCAATTTTAGTTAAATGAAAAATTGTAAAAACTTTTTTCTATTTTTTTTTTTTTGAATTTGTTAATTACTTAGTATTTTGTTTTCATTACCTTCAAAGCTATTTAAATTCAAATTAATTTCTACTAAATAAAATTATACACATACATACATATGTAAGTATTTCGGAAACAAAAAAAGATATAGCAAATTAAAGTTTTTGAATTTGTCCTTAATTTTCATACAAACTTTTCTTTAATTCAAATGGAACTAAAAAAATAATTAGACAAACTAATTTTAGGTATATAAAAAAAAAATTATATAAAATTTTTCATTTTTGTAAAGTATCTATGAATTAGGAAAAGCCAGAAAAAATATATTTCAATTGAAAAGCAAAATAAAATTACTTACAAAAATAAATATAAAATAAAAAATTATAATAAACTAAAATCTTAAAAAACAAATCTTATTCTAATAAAAAAATTTGGCACCATTTTTCTAGTTTTAATTGGTGCAATGTATAGGAATATTTTTTCTTATTTTATTATTATTTTATACTACAATCACTGAGAGAAATTTTTTGTAAAATGAGAAAATTTGTGAATGAAATAAAAATTAAATATAAAAAATAAAATGCTCTGAAAATTTTTTGATTTTATGTTCCGGAAATTTTCTATAAATAGGCTTGCAAATAACTTCTTTTTTCCACAACTGAACGAGATAAAATAAATTTCAGAAAAAATAGTAAATTCTAAAAAAATTAAAATATTTTTATTTTATTTCTTAAAATTTATTTGCTTTATATGAATTTTTTCCTTTCTTGCAATAGAGCAAAAAATAAAATAAAAAAATTACTTGTAGATGTAAAAAAAATTAAATTGCAGTTTTACCAAAAAAAAAAAAAAATATTGAAACAATTATGCAAGCTCATTTAAAAATTCAATTTGTTGTAGACTTTGCTACAATTCAATACTTATAAATACATATATAATGTGAATTTATTAAATTTCTTTCAAGCGTTAATCCTAAAAAATATTTGGTATACTTATGTCGTCACCTTAATATAGAAAGGTCCCAACTCATTTTCTTTCGGGACTCGGCGTTGTACAAAAGTTGACTTTCAGTTCTATTAAAACCCAGTGTTTTGAAGATAATTTCAATTCAATAACTTTAGTTTTTATAAAGGAACAAAAATATTAAATAGGTTCTTTCCATATTAAGGTAACGATGTGCATGTAGTGAAATTCCTGCACGGAAATCTTCGCATTTAATGTTGATGCCTAACTTTTCCATTCCTTCTTTAACTCAAGAAATTTTCGTGACTTCTCCCCCTCAAATTTTTTTCATTAAATAAATAACACATTTAGCCGGAAGCAAGCACAAAAGCCATTATTCGTGTTTTTCTATTTAACCTTCGCTCTTTGTTGGCAATTTCACAAAGCTCATTTGGATTGACCCATTTCATTACATATTTCCATCCGGTCAGTACTAATCCAGTATATCGTATCCCTAAACCAAAAAAAAAAAAAAATATTAAATAAAAACATAAAATCAGGCAGCTGCTCACATATGTACGTATGTATAAAGTATACCGACGCATGCCAATTCTCATGAACCTTACTTTACTGTCGCCATAAAGCAGCACATCTGCGCTTTCTTGTTAGTTGGTTTCGTTGGAACCACTATGTGTATGAATGGCAAGCTCAGAAAATTACTCTCGAAGGGGCGGATAGTCAATATTTTGCCACTGGCAGTAGACTATCACTGCCAGGTGGGGGAGGCTTGCAGCAGCTGAAAATTAATGTCAGGCTAGAGATGGACAGAAAGATAGATGCACTTGAATATGCAAAGTGGCACACTAAACAAGCCACGCAAGAAACTGCTGCACACCCACACACACACACATCCACAAACAGAAACTTAATCCTGATGCATTTTACTTCTCCCCTCTGGCTCTGAGCTTAGTAGCATCGCGATAATCCATTTTAAACATTTCACTTGTGTTTCTGCGCCCTATTGTTGCTGGTGTTGTTGTTTTAGTTGCTGTAGGCAATCGAATTATTCATAGCTATTTACCCACTTGTGTCACTGAGACCATCACCCCTTAACTACTCTTTTCCATGATTACCTCTGCTCTCCTTTGCTGCTGTCAATGCATTCCTTCGCCTCCATATTCTCAATTTTGCAAATTTCCACATTACTGCACTTTGCGCATTCAACAACCAGCCTTCAAATCATTTCTCTCTCCCTTCATTCTTGCTTCAGGCATCTCCTCTCCGTATCCCTGTTGCTGTCTCTTTCTCTCTCTCTCGTTCTCTCCTTGACTAACTGTTTTATCTCGTCATTGCCATCAACATTTCAATTTCCCAACTGGATTTGCCAAGGGACAATTTTTCGTAAATTTCGTCGTTTTCACTATTCACTCAAGCTATCACATAGTCTGCTTCCAGGCTGTTACGGCATGATGACTGCAGGTCGGCACTCGCTTATGGTTCAGGAGCAGAAGCGCATGCACTATTGATTTAAATGCTTCAAGTGTACATTACAAAATATTTATCTGCATTAGCATATCGCACACCGTCTTCAAAAGAGTCATAACTCAAAATAATAAGTTCGTCAGAAAATGCGAAAAACTATATCGTAGCACATGCTAATCATATGGGCAAGGGCGACTTTACCTTAGGTTTTTTTTAACAAATTATAACAAAAATTTGCTCCAGCTTTTGCTGAAAGGTAAATAAAAGCTCTGTGTACATTTTTAGCGTATAATTTCAAAAATGCCAAATTTTGAGTTGTGACTCTTTTGATGACGGTGTGCGATATCAGTATATCGCTTACTCGAAAGGCTGTGCCGCTTGCTGCACTTTTACTCTCCGCTCTTCGCCCGCTTTTGTGCTGCGTCGCTTCGTGTATATTTATTACGTTTGTGAGTGCTTTTTGCTATATTAAAATATTATTAGTCGCTTTTGCAATGACTAAGTACATATTTATCGTAACCTTCATCATTGCTAAGCGTACAGATTTAATTTCCTATTTTTCTCCGAAATCGGAAACGACATTTTGTGAAATTATTTTAGCGCTTAATTTTAGTTAAGTTTTTTGTATTTAATTTTTTGTTATGCTATGAGTATTAAGGACTAGTTATGGAGTTTAAATTAAACTAAGCACAGCTATTTTCGAAAATTATTGCAGCCCGAAAGAGATTTTTGAGGGCCAATGGTATTTATGCCAACTAAATTATGCTATGAAAAATGTAGCCTACTTTTTCGGACGCTGATTCTTTTTAAAGGCCATTAAAGATAGCAGAGTATGTATAAAGAAATTTTAACTGACAAATTAAGGAGAATGTTCATAAAGTGACTTGAATGTGCTGAGGCTGAACTGGCGCGTCTTGAAATAAAACTTCCTTTTGAAAATATAAATAACGGCATAGGAATGTGTACCCTTACAAACTTGTAAGCTACTGTTTTATAGGTACTCATATTATAAAAAAAAGAAAACTTACAGGCGAAAGCAACTTAATTGAAAAATATTTTTTTTAGAGTGCTAATGAAACCGGCACTAAATGTTTTATAAATGAAACTATTGTATAAAAATGTCACTTTATAAAGCTCTTTAAATCTATTTATTTTTTGTCAAAAAAACCATTATATTTTTTCCCATAATATCGTAATTTAATTGTAGGATATTTTATAACTAATTTTCTGCTTCTTTTCGCGTTGCTTTTTTTGTCAGGCGAAAATCGCAAAGTGTGCATTTATTAAAATTTTCCAAGTAGTTTCGCGTTTTGTTTTTGGTTAGTGTGCAAACGCAAAAACTGTATTACCGGTGATTTAACGATTTCTTTTATTTATTGTGCATTTAAATGAATAAATTTTCAATGCAGTTTCATGAAAGATTAATAGCGAAATAATAATTCAGTAAAACTAACGGCGAATTATTATTATTTTTTTATAATAACAAATGCACTCAATGTAGCACAAAAAGCACGTAAAACTTTTATTCAGCAGTATTATATAGTAGCAATTTTTTTGCTCTTCATTTGAACTAAGAATCAATTAGTTAAATGAAAATAAACGCCTAATTTACATAATTTTGCATTTGATTACTACGACTAATATTAACTTCAACCATAATTTTTGTAGTGCTTAGTTAAATATATACACAAATGTATACACACATTAGGGAGCTCCATGAAAAAATGTTTAAAACGCGAATCATAAAGTTTTAGTTATTTCATGACTCCCATGTGGGCACAAAACTATTTTCATTCAATTCGGAGGGGCCCGTTAGCTTTTGTTCTGTTCGTCTAGAGCTTTCTACCAGACCAAAGCACCAACGAATAAAATCGTTGTGCACTGCCCCTAGGTGATGCACGATGCTGATCGTTCCAATTCGCTTCGTTAGAGAATTCATAGCACTTACTTAGCGGCGTCTAGACTTGACAAAGATAGTGCGGGAAGTTTTGTTGATGTATTTTGTAACAAATTTTCGGAAAGCTATCATAGTTTCGATTAGAGACTGATTAGAGAAACACTATAAATTTGAAACCAATTAGGATTCAACGTTGGAATTACACTAGATGTCTAACCTTTGTGTCGATATCGAAAACTAATTCCTTTTTTTGTAGAGAATGCTATAGCTCTCGACAATTTCTCTAATCGTATTCTAACATTCTACCTTCGGGAACCATATTAGATTTCCAATGGTTTTTCAATCGTTCTCTAAACTTAATGTTTGCTGGGTTGTGGCCAGGGATTGGCCAAACTGTATGATGAAAAGGAAATTAGCTCAAAAGGATCTTGTGGTGGAATTTTGCATGATATTGTTTTCCCCGCACAATGACAGAGTCCAAACTTTGTTGTGGAAGAAAAATTTCAGTTTTATTTATTCAGCTCACGAATGATACTGAATTGAGGCAGAATATTTTTTTGGGACTCATAAAATAAACAAAACTTTTTGAATCGCATGAGGAGCGTTTTTTGTTTTTTTAATTGAAACTTGTTTACCTTCGGTTGAGACTAAATTCAAACATTGATGTATCGAAAAAGTGACTCAATCCTTGGGCTCTAATTCTAAACGAAAAAGCGAGATAGGGATTAAATTATGCGTATTCGTCTAAACGCGTAAATGCCTTGTAAGAGTGTAAACGTCGGAAGCCGGATTTTTCGGAAACGGATAATTTTTAGAACTTATTTGAGTATGCAGCTTTGCAACCCATTAAATTCTAGTAATAAAATGCACGTTCGGAGTAAGTCAAAAATTACATTGATTTTTGAGAATTTTTTTGTTGAAGGTGTTTAGCATTTTTTCCATATAAAGTATTTTCCAAAAAAAAATATTGTATGGAAGTGACTGCGTAAAAAAATTGCCTAAAATAAACGGTAATTCTACTTAAAACTTGTAATTTATTATAATAAAATTGATTGGGCTACAAATCTGCATACTCAAAAATTCTAAAAAATCTGATTAAAAAGTTGAAAATCTGCTGAGTTTTCGCGAATTTTTGCACAAAGTTTAGGATTTATATTTTTATGTTTTTTTTTTGTTCTGCAGTGAACCATATTTTTATACAAAATTGGCGGAAAAATGTTAGAATAAAAATTTGTTGCATATATTGTGAAGGTATCAATCGAAATGTTTTTGAAACGGCTTTATTTCTTTTCGTAACTACATTTAGGGCAACCCTCCTACCTGTTTAAAAAATAAAAGTAAATTTATACTAAGGCAGTTACTTAATCACAATATGAGCGACAGACGAAAGAGATTTAAGTGTGAAAATGTTTTGAAGAGGGTTGCCACCTGTTTGAAAAGTCGAATTTAATTAAATTATGCACCGGGTTTAAGAAATATTAAAATACGGGTGTCCAACGAAAGAGTGTTAAGAAGTCTTTAATTTGAATATTTAGAATATCTTGAGGTGTCTGAAGAGGGTTGCCACCTGTTTAAAAAGTTGAATTCAATTATTTAATAATTTAAATTAACTATTAAAAGGTGCCTTTTAATCGAAACGCGTTTGAAAATGCTTTATTTCCGAACTTTATTTAGGAGTGTTGCCTTATGTTAAAAAATCAAATTCAACTTGAATTTCAGCAAATTCGGTAATGGAAATGTATTTAATTTGAATTAATAAAATTATACAGAATTCATATGAAATATGTAATAAAAAATGGGTGTCGAACGAAAATGTATCAAGAAACCTTTATTTAGAAAATTTGTAATATATTCGAGATATCTGCAAAGAGTTGCCGCCTGTTTAAAATGTCGAGTTTAGTTAACTTATACATAGGACATGTGTATGATTTATTTTAATATGAGTGTCAAACGAAAGAGCTTTATGAAAACTTTGGTTTAGAAATACTTTTGATTAGGGTTGCCATCTATGCAAAAAGTCATGCTTACCTTACGAAGAAATTTTTGTGCAGGGGGGTGTGTAGGTAGGGGGTGCGTAGAAATGGAAGAAACGGAACCAAGCGAGACTTCTTTTATCTTAGAAACGGCTGGATGCATTTAGATAAAAATTTGGCACACAGATTGCTCATAATTCTGCCTAATATTTGGAATATTTTTTATGTTTATGAAGAGAGTTGCCACCTGTTTAAAAGGTTGAATTCAATTTTTAGTAATGGAGCAAGAGGAAGTTTCTTTTACTTTAGTGGCGCACACGTTTTTTTTTTATTTTTTTTTTTTAATGTGCGGCTGTCCAATGTATAGCAATTATGTGTGTATGTAAATGACTGTGTCTGCACACTTTTCTCTTTACTACTTTCCAGGGAGAATAGAAAAAACTAAATATTTTTTTTTTAATTGGAAAAATACACCGTTGTTATTTTCCATGTAATCTTTCCCACCCATAAACAAGTTTGCATTAATGTCAGAGCTAAGTACTCATTTATGTGCATAAACTCACATGCATGTGAGTAAATTTGTTTTCTATGTAAAGCGACATTAATTGCTTTTTGTTTATACTACAACTCTGTCGACAATCAAGCCCTCACTCACTTAGCTGCAAGTTGTACTTAGTTATGTAAATATGTACATACCTACGTTTACAATTGTATCTATTTCATAATTAAACCTAATCACCGCACACACACAGGTCATTCGAAAATGACAAGCGCAAAGGTCAAGCTTAACAGGCAAACAACAACAGCTGCAACAACAACAACAAATCATACATTACGCTGTCGTGATTTATTTACGAGTTTTGAAATGACATGTGTCAATAACAGTCAACACGAGTAGCAGCTTAATGCAGCGCAGTGTGCCACAGCTGTCGGATTTTTTTGGGCGCGATAAAGGAAAAAAAGCGTTTACTCTCATATGCATACATACTTACATATGTACATAATATGTACTTATACAAATGTAAATACTCGTACTTAAATATTGCGCAACTCTAAGGAGTAGTTATTTCAAATGAGAGCTAAGAATATCCAAAAATTTCGATTAACGCCAACCATCCTCTCGCAACTGCCAAATAGCTTTTCACTATCAGCCATTGGACAAATTTGAAATTTAATGACCAGCAACGATTTTGTCCAATATTTAGCTGTTTGGACCCCAGCGAGTAAAGCAGCGCTGTTCCTCATCTACATACAGTGTACGACAAAACTAAAGCACGAAACTTCCCATACCACCACAACCAGAAATAAAACTTACAAGCACTTGGTAATAGCAATTATTTTTATGGTATTTAGAAGGGGGTACAGTTGTTGTTATGTCACAAAAAAATAATACAATAAAACTTCATACTAAACTAAAATATTAATTCAAACATAAAGGTGGTCTTAAATATGCTGCGACAAAACTAAAGCACATTGGTATATAATTGGAAAGAAAAGTTGATTCTTCTAATATTTCGTAGCGAAGCCCTTGTTTTTCAATACCGCGGCACATCTTCGTGGCATAGACTCGATCAAGTTATTTAAAACATCTATGGAAATGCTTTCCCATGCTTGTTCTACCTGAACAAATAAAGAGTCCTTGTTTTTGCAGTTTTCGCGTTCTATTTTCCGATCTACAATCTCCCATAGATTCTCAATTGGGTTGAGATCGGGTGACTGTGCAGGCCACTGCAACACTTCAATTTTATTGGCAACAAACCACTCTTTTACACATTTAGCGGTATGCTTCGGATCATTGTCCTGCTGGTATATCCAGTT
>NW_016160749.1:13237-32336 GCF_001687245.7 Rhagoletis zephyria | reverse complement strand
TTTTTTTTGTCCCTTTTATGAGCACAGCGCCTCCACACGGTGTTCGGTTTCCTCTACTTCGAGGGTAGAAATGCCATGACGCGATATTTTTAGAGGTATAGGACTTTAAATTTCAGGTCTGGTGGAAATGCAACTTTCGAACATATTTTCAATCAATGCGGACCACATCTCGACAATGGTTCGCACAATTCTGCCCTCAAATGATTCGAAAATTTCTAGTTTGCTGCCACAAGGCAGTGACTTCGTACAACTTCAGAAAAAATAAGCTAGAAGAGTTAATTCGAATGATCTGTAAGACAATTGTTTGACGCGCTGAATGGCATGTGGGGCCTCCATATTTGCAAAAAATATGTCTTCGATCAGCATTACATTCAATTGTGGCACCAAATAATTAGAAATCATGGCTCTATAGTGACGTTAACGTTCCTGTTGTTCTTAGTTTTAAAGATGTAAGGAGAGTACCTCCAGGTAGCTACCGAACACCCGCTTTGATAGAGGTGCCAGGAGTTGATAAGGTGCATGTATCCTGACGCATTCACGGAAGATTCTTATTTTTTCCTGGAATTCTGGCTGCTCCTCAATATTAATTCTAAACGGCCGAAATCTTGCCAATCGATTACTGATATCGTAATTTGAGCCACTAGTTGCATCCCAGGGAACAAAAACTGCCGACAAGGTTCACAGGGGTGTCTTCTTCCATAATTCTATCACGTTGTTTATGCTCATGATTTCGGCGTTTCCAATTTTAAATTTTTACTTTTTAGTTCATTCAGTCTTTANAGTAAGGAGAATACCTCCAGGTAGCTACTGAACACCCGCTTTGATAAAGGTGCCAGGAGTTGATAAGGTGCATGTATCCTGACGCATTCACGGAAGATTCTCATTTTTGTCTGGAGTTCTGGCTGCTCCTCCATATTAATTCTAAACGGCCGAAATATTGCCAATCGATTACTGATATCGTAATTTGAGCCACTAGTTGCGTCCCAGGGAACAAAATCTGTCGACAAGGTTCACAGGGGTGGGGTGTCTGCCATAATTATATCACGTTATTTATGCTCATGACTTCGGCGTTTCCAATTTTAAATTTTTACTTTTTAGTTCATTCAGTCTTTAAAAAGCATCAGGTATTCTCTATTAGCGCCATTTTGAGCTGCCTGATGGAAGACTAAACTTTTCTGTGACTTAGACATGGGTAGTAGACACTGTAGTTTCAGTCGATCTGCAGTTACCCAATTCTATCTTCGAGTCGTTGGTTGTAATATCGCACCGCAGATAGCCTGGAATTTCGACTCACCAACAATTTTCTACGGTTTTTAGCCGACTTTTTCATAGAAATTTCTAGTTTTTCGAACCGGGTTATGCTTATTTTTGAGCGATGTATCCTAAATCACCGAGTGATATAGCAATTAAAACGTCTGTTTTTAAAAGTAACGTAGCTAACTTAAATTTTTTTTAATTTTATTTTATAAATTATTAAGGGGACATGCTTGAGTATAGCTTCGAATCATTCCTTTCGAATATAACCGCCTTTGACTTTGTCAACGAGTCCAAGCCTTTTCCAGAACGTCGGGCAAACTGTACCAAGCCTTTTCCAGAACGTCGGGCAAACTGTACAAACAATGTCTTTGTTTATTCGATTCCTTTCTCGTATGAAAGATTTTTTGAGCGGTTCCAGTGTGTTCAACGTTTCTTACCACACACATAGTGCTCCAAACTTTGTAATCCAGAGTACTAAAATCCGGCGATGATGACGGCCACTGCTGTCGCTTTGTATGATGGTGTCGAGTCCTACTAAAATTTCCAGCGCTCGGAACCAAATTGATTGCATTTCCATGGTAGGAAGGCACCTCTTAATGCTTTCTTCCGATAGATTACGACCTATTGGAAGAAAAAGAAGGGGAAAACCGTCGTTTTCGATGACTTCGGCCTACACCATATTTTGGTCGTAACTTTGGCGTCGAGTTACTCTGAATTTGTCACAACGGTCACAAGACGGTCCATTTAACACTTGCTTTGCTCGCTTACGAACTACCCCACATAAATTGTTTTCTCAGTCTCTTTCTTCGCTGCACAAGACTTATTTCTTACTAAACTTTGGAGACGGACACTTCAGTTGCGCCACCCTATACATTTTCGATTAAACAAATTTTTAAATTCTCCTGCAAAATAGGACTTATTCGTACCAATCGATTAGTGAAGTAAATGTGTTAAAATTTATGAAAAAAAATGGCTTACGCTGATGCTGATACTCCTATCCAAAAAGGATGGATCATTTTGACCACATCGATCAGTTGCAATTGGTTTTAGTGCATTAAGAAAATTAGAATGATAAAATACATTAGATGAACTGATAAAGCAGCTGACGCTTAAACTGAGTAAGAAAATAACAAATGAGCTTATAAAAATAAAAAAAGATGCATTGTTCGAAACAAAAGAAATGACTATAATGGAAAATTTTTTGCGAGATTATAATACATATAGCCATATGGATTACGTTTTTTTTTCCTAAATTGGGCAACATATTGAAAACGCTTGGTATGTCGACAACAAAGAAGACATATGTATGTATGTATGTATGCATACATTTATTGCGGAAATTGGCTTGATGAATGGTGATAAGCGGATATTGGATTGGGCGCACTGAACAACAAATGAGTGCGCTTGCCTTAACTATATGCGCATAAAAATATCTAATACGCTCGCATAGTTAGTGCGTACGAGTGTGTGTTACAAATTTTGCTATCAGCGAACTACAAAAAAAAAAAATTTACAAAAACACCCACGGCGATTAGTTGTACATACTGTAATGCTGTAAGTGATACAACTAACGCTACTAGTGGATGGCTGCCTACCAATCTTGCTGCTGATATTGACACATTATTGACTGATTGCCTTTGCGCTGAATGGTGTTGTGTGATGGGATTTATTATAGATACCATATCGGTATGTAAGTGTGCGTGCACATGCTACTTAAAAGACATTAGCAAGCCATCATTGACATAAGCGAATGATTGATGAATGTTTGGAGAAATGTGTGGAAAGTTTATTTCGGCAAAGTTAAATATAAACTAAGCGGAAAATCAGAAATAAAAACAGAAAATTGTATAAAAAGTACATATGAGTAGTTAATTTGGTTTATGATTTGTACATATTGTGTATCACATACATACAGAACCAAAAATAATGCGATTAAGTAAGGAAGTTAATCAAGATTTATAAAAGATAAAGTTAATGGAAAGTTATGTATTTCATATTCCTCCTTCTCTGAGATTTGAACGAATCTTAAATACAAGTTTGAGTCGACTTAAAGTAAAATTCTAAACATGAAATATTGGTCAAATATTGGCGCTATCAATTCAGTTTTTTCTTTTGTTTTTTTTTTGTGAAAGAAATTGCTGTACTCAGATGTTTGTCAGGTCTTTGCTCAGTTTGACACTTTTTTCATTCAGAGCAACAAGAACCTCTTCTGCTGCTGAGATAACCAAGCAGAACCGATCCGTTTTTGGCTAGCTTGTTGGCTGGCCATTTCGTTACAATGAATGCTGATACTATCTGTATATAGTAAGCTACGCAGCCAAGTACCTTAATCGCCGGACAGTGTGGAAAATTAACTTTTTTGTGACAAAATCGAACACATCGAGAACCAGAACAGCTAGCAAAATGAATGTAACGGTATTTTAAAGCTTTTGAGATAGAGAATTCAGGGAACGTAGTCTCAGTGTATCAAAAAATTTGCTTGCCTTTAAAATTGAATTTCGAAAATATAAAAATTTTAAACTGTTTTCCCTTTTTTGACGTGAGCTTTATATTTATTTTTAATATTTTTCAATTAAAATATACTTCGACCCATACCAGAAACCGCATAAATAAAAATTTCAAAGCTTACACGAAGTGCACAAAAATTAATGATATTTCAAGAATTTTTCATGAAAATTCCATTTTTTTTTTTTTTTTGATCGGCTTTTATTTTATCGGAGGTTTATTTCGTCATTTTTGCTATTTTCCTTTCGTTTGCTTCCACTTAGGCCTAAACTGCAATTAAGGCTTGGTGGGAATCAACTATTAAAAATCAATTCACCAGATCGATCCTGTGTGAAATAGCTTATCATGATAGATACTTATATTATTTTAGTTAGTTTCCGTAAATAATATTTTATTTTACACTTAATGTATTTAAATCTATTTACTTAAAATATAAACCTTTTCTATTTAATTTTTTCGCTTTTGTACAAAATTATATTTAAAGCAATTTTTTTGCTTAAAATACTTCATTAGCATATTATCTTAATTAAAAAAAGTGAAAACAAAACCAAAAATCAACACGAAACAACAAAGCAACAAAAGCAACAACTGATGTCGAAATAATTGTATGAGGCGTTAAAAGAGCTTAGCACTCAATTGTTTGGTGAATGGCTAACCGACTAACCGACTATGCGTTCATAAAGCAGCTGCAGCTGCATTGTGAAGCCAAAACAATGACCGTACATATACATATGATATGCAAAAAATATAGTTAAACAAGTGCACTAAATGTTAACTACTATAGAAATTGTTTACAAACAGGCAGCTGACATTGTGGCCGATAAGCAACTGCAACAAACAAACAAAAACGTCCGCTCTTCACGCACACGACGGATGACCAAACAATGAGCTCGCAAGCAAGCAAAAGCTACTGAACAGTTAGCTGGATTAATTTATTTAACAATGAGCCTGAAAGACAATAGTTTTGCGTGAAATTTAATCAGCTTAAATTGAATGAAAATTTTAACAAAAACAAATGTTACAATATTTTTATGCTACAGTGAGGCGGCTTGCAATTAAAACAGATTAATAAGTAATTATATAATGAAAAAAACTTAATTTATAAATGCATACATTTTTTTTTTCGAACTCAGTCATGAAATTCCACACGGCTGCTACTGTCTGGTTGCATTTTTTCTTGCCTATTTTCATTTCCAATTAATCTGCCCCGATTTCATTACACATTACGCCAAAGGCCGCTAAAATCGTTAATAAGGCAAACAATAAATTGAAAACGACGCCACTCGCCACTCGCCATCACAATAACACAAATGAAATTTTGCATGAATTTGATTAAAAATATTTAATGATAATTTCACGCCCTTCACGTGCGCATTTTTGCAACTACTGAGCTCTAAGAGAGCGCGCTAGCGCATATGAAAACCTGGTGACATTTGCTGCCAACAATTTGCAGCTGACAATTGTGAAACCACAAATATAAAGGCAAAAAATAAAAACAGAAATAAGCCAAAGATTTGCATACAAGAATCACATACAAGAATCACATACATACATACGCTTGCACAGCAGTGTGTTGATGTGCATGCCTAACTACACCAGCCATTGAATTAATTGCGCATACGCCATGTGTTACCCAATACAAACGTGCAAGCCAAGTTCATAGCCAGCAGGGCGTATACGTAACGCACAACGTTTGAAAGCCAAAGGCATACAACCAAATAGCCAAGTCGACAGGCAGACAGTTACATATGTACACACATACATACATATGTATTTATACATATGCGTAGCATAGTGTGCGTGCGCGTGTGTTAGCGGTAGTGACAGTGCGTGCCTGCTTGTTGCGATTTAATTGAACAGCAAATTACAAAATCCAATAGCCTATAAATTGCTAACAGCTGGTACACACAATATAAAAACAACAAATAGCAACTATAGCGTCACAGGCACTCGAAATATGCTACGGGTGAAGTGGAGTACTAATGCGTTATTTACCATTGAAACAGCTGCTCGGGTGTTTTTAGTTTACGTATTTTTGTTAGCTGTTGTAGAGTAGTAGCATAGGCAAATAAAAAATCCTAGGCTGCCGCCTGTCGACAAAATCAGCTTTTAGTAAAAAAATTTAAGCAAATAGACTGCTGTCAGTGAACGAAAGTGAAACGTAGTTAGCAAATTATAAATTTGGAGGCTCAGCTTTTCGCTTTTGTATTTTTTATTTTTTATTTGTCAATCAGCCGATGCGAATAGATTATTTGGTAGGTGTAAACAAAATGCAATTACTCCCAAAGTTATTCAAAGGGAAAACTAAATTTTTGTGAGGACTTTCCAAAAGACTCGGAACAATATTTTCTAAAAGTATAAAATGAGGGTAGTCCGGTGTACTTTTTTTTATCATCTACGGAATAACTATTTTCTAGTTAATTTTATAGAAGTTTTTTTTTAAATATTATTGTACCTTAATTATTCAAACGTTAAAGAACGTTCATACGTATTTTCATATATAGATATTAAAGATCATCACAATTTTCGATTTTTGTCCAGCTAAATCTTCACTTTTGCCTTATGTGCGGCGGGGCTAATAGTAATACCAGATTGATAAATTGGCTTGCGTTGCCGTGCTAGTTTATAAAATAAGAAAACTTTTATTAACTTGTGATGTTAATGAAATACATTCATACATACTGCAATGTACTATCCCAGCCTGCCAAATGCGAAACGCTTCAAATATGTTGTGAAAATCCCACAGCACCACCTTGAAGGAGCCTTTTCGCAGCGCACCGAATATGAAGTGAAAAGGGTGCTTTTTTATTATCTTTGCTTTAAGGTTTTTATCTTTGTATCTAGTCTGTACTGTACAGTTGTTAATGGCATAAACTGAAAAAGTTTTAATGTTAACAAAAAACAAGTATGCTCTTAATGGCTGTCGGTGTTCGATGAATATTAAAATTATTTCAACAATGTCGTAAAGACTACATATATGGAGGCAGGTGGAAATAGTCGTTAAAAAATCCTGTTGGGTTTAGACAGGGAAAATTAAAAACCATAAATACAAAACATTTCTACCAAAAAATGTCACCTTTTGATTGCCCCTTTCTTTTTTTGTTTCTAAATTAAAGGCAAAGGGTGAGAAAATTTTGTGTTCGTTTTTTAAAAATGTCACGCTCTTGTAAAACCAAAAATGCACATTCTCTCTCTCTGCCCTTTGAAGCTTTTTTAGGGGAGATGATTGCCCTGAAAATCAAATGGTTGCTTAGAACGATAACACAGGCCGACATTTTTCAGACCCTGGGATCAGCTTACACTTTTCCAACGGTTTTTGATGCGCTGAATCTGAATCCAGAATCAGTTTTGCTTGATTGGCTCAGGTTTTCGACATATTTGAGCCTGAACATGCGAAATCCCCGACTTTTTGCTATATTCGTCATGTATTTTCATATAGAATAATTCGTTTTTTTTTTTAGAAAATTTAATAAATCATTTGAAAGTAAAATATTTCCCCTTGATAATGCTGTTTAACTCAACGAGATATCTTGTTTTAAACCTGAGAAAGTTTATGAGTTTTGCGGTGTTACTTCTTTGCACAAATGCTTAAAAGATACAGCACGAAAAGAAACAGATTTGTGGTGTACGTTTAAGCGTCTTTATTTACATAATGAATGTAAGCACTGAATGAAAGCACTTTCTATGTTACAACAAACAACCGAGTTGTTTGCTTCTCATGTAAAATACCAAAATTGTCACATTACGCTTAAAAAAATGTATATGGCTTAAATATATTGTATTTGCAAACCTTCGAATTTTGAAAAATATCAATACGCTCATAGCAAGTAGCAGAAACTCGGCCCTTACATATACATACATATTGTATATCTAATGTATCGCTTAAGTGGTATTTATTTATCATTTATTTGGTTTTATTTCAATTTAATTTAGATACTTCCGAAAAACAAATTAAAAAATTGTAATGCACATAATTTCATTTCCGCATTCACACACAACCATACAATCAAGTAAGCATACAAAACAAATAAATTAACAATAATGAATTTACATACATACAAACATTCGTACAATAAATCAGTAGCTTGCCTACGGAAATAGGCCTTGTAACGTTGGTAACTTAACAACTTTAACAAAAAAATTGGAAAATTGAAATGTTTTTACATTGAAAAGTTAACTAAACTCGTGCTGCACTTATTTTTGAACTCGCAACAACAACAATACAAAAAAACTAAATATTAAGTGCATGGTTATGTGCCATGAAAAATGCAATATATCCTGTGCGCAGCAATTAAAGTTGCTAAATTCATTTGTTGGAATTGTTTTTGTTGTTGTTAATGTTATTGTGTTACTACTGCATTAGCCCCAGTATGGATACGCTTTGCTTTTGCATAGGTAATGGTAATTTAGTGCTTTGTATTCCCCAGCTGCAAATACTATTTACATTTAAGCAGCGTAAACATTGGTCCACTCGGACAATTATAACCGGCGAAACACAGCCAACCAAATCACGGATGTAATTAGGATGAGTTGAGTAGATGGGTGGTGCTGAGGCAGAGGAAGGAAAACTAAGAGAGAGAGAGAAGATGTGTTCGCTGGCAATCAGCATTGCATGAACAGTTTTGCGATGGTAATGCGCAGCTAAGGATGCCAGTTGAAGATTGTGATACTGGCACAAAGGAAGTAGGAAGGATACTACGCGCACAGAGCCAACTTAAGCTTGTTATACACTTCTTATGGGTAGCAGCGCTGGAGTTTTATATGCCAATCATTTTTAAATAAGGCATTTTATGTTTAAACAAGCTTTCATAACAAATTCTACTGTGCACTCTCAGAGCAAATACATACGTAAACGGCTTCCAGTTATGTGTGTATTTTGAATTTACTAAAAATTATGTAAACCGATTGGGGAAAAAGACTGCCTTCAACTTGTCAAAGGCTACCCAATCGGTGGACTAGAATGCAAATGCTGCGGGCAGTATCCTCTGCGACTTCAGAGTGCCGACAATGGCTGGAGCGCAAGACACACACATATTTTTATCATTGTCATACATATATTTATCATTGTCAGGCTCTTGCTGCTCCTAGAATGTAAAAAAAAATCTTGCTGAATCTTAAGTTATTGGGAAACTTGGCTATTACCGAGAACCTTAATAATTTCATTAGAAAATCGTAAGATGCCTTGTGCTCAGCATATAGCCTTTCAGAAACACAATTGGCGGTTTCAAAATTCTCATTTTATCGAGTTATTTCATACTCTGTTTGAGAACTTCAAAAAAAAAAATAATAATAATTTTTAAGAATGTAGTGTTGCATACTTTTAGGCACACTTTGCTAATTTAGTAACCACGCGAACGCAACTTTGAGTGAAAGTGAAACTCACTTAAAAATAATGTCACCTCAGAATTTCCGTATGGCCGTTTTCACGGTGTCATATTCACTTAATAATTTTATATGGCAAATCGCAATTAACTGTCGATCCAGATTTGTGCCATCACTTTAAAAAAGGCACTGGAAATGATTTTCTGGAAACAAAAGTAAACTTACCGGTGTTATTGGCCGATTGTACTTGCCCGCCTTAAATACATACATATTTCGGCCCCAAGTGGTTACTTTGCTTTGCTGTATGTCCGACGTAAGCACCTTAACGACGAAACTATAGCATTTTAACATTTTGGCCACTTTTGACTATTTATCGTTTGTTTTTTTAATCATCGTTATTTTTTTATAAAAGTATACCTTATTATCTGACAAAACCCATCTAAATTCAAATTTCAGACTTTGCACAATAGCTAAAAAAAATCACAAAAATTCCATCTAAATTTCAAACTGATCAAAAACTTTTGCCGCGGACTGTATGTAATTTTGCATAATAGTTATTTCCGGTGCATCACAGGCATTTCCTTAAAAAAAAAAAAACAACTACTAAATAGTTATCATTCCCTACAAATAATTTACCAAATATTATGCACGAAGTATCCGTTGGTTCGTAAAATATTTATGTGTGTAATTGGTTATGAGCCAGTTTTGTATTACAATATTTGCATATATTTTAGACTGAACTATTAACCTCCATAGATACATATCTGTGTTTGTATATATCCTTATATAAATGTGTGAACAATTTTGTTTTTCAATTATTGCCACATACATATGTATGTAGTTGCAATACGCTTTCATTTTAATACAATTACGATGTATTTACTGTTTAGTTATATACTCAATGCATAAATAATGTTTAGAGTTTATAAATTGATTTGTTTTAGATGCGATAATTGCCCTAGTTATGGGCAAAATTTATATTGAATTAATTTACAAAAATAGGTTGCTAATATCCTAGTAGGAAAATAGAAATATTTCGTAGATTAACATTTCGCTACCTTAATCCACAAAGGCCATAACCAATAACAGTTTGTAAGAGTCACTAAAGAAAGAAGAACCCAGAAAGCCCAACCTGCTCCTCGATAATGCCGGACTATTACAGAGAAGACGGAGAACTGTCTCCTCCTCCTCCTCATAGTTCTTAAAATATCTGCAGCATTTCTGGTAAGGCACTCCGAGCCGTTCTGCGTGTTAACATATAAAGCAGTGGCCTTTTAGAGCACCAATTATGTCAGATATGTCATCTCTCTTTAAAGAATAGGGGTATTCTCTGAGTCTTGCAAAGCCCTTGCACGGTGCACGGATTGCACGGTTTGCAAACCTGTCCCATACGAAAACCGGTTTTTACCGTGCAATCCGTGCAATCTGTGCACCATGCAAGGGCTTTGCAAGACTCAGAGAATACCCCTAATGTAAGATCGGAACCTTTTTCGATCTCACGTAGGCCAAGTTTGCATAGAAATTAGACAGGTCTTAGTTCCCATCCATCTCTCGCTCGAGCGAGCAGTTTGTAAGTGGCGAATGGCAGATAGGTATGTTGATTGTTAGACAGTAATAGACTGTCAATGATTAAATATAGGTAATTTAGCTTAAAACAGCCCATGAGGATGTTCATTAGCCAATTTTCAGAGGTTTCAACCGTCGTAGCCAGTTACGCGCGTATAATACCATCCGGCCCGCCGTTTTATCGAGCTAGAAGCTTTGTATCGCCCTAGCAATTCTCTACTTTAAGACAAATACGTTTAATACCCCGACCGTAGGAGGTTGTAGAGAACCTCCTGTCTGCGAAATCCCTAGGAAATGTGTGTTCAGCCGCATCTCTACTATTTCCATTCCGGTCGTGGTTCAGGAACGGTCTTGCTTCGGCAGAAACCCGATGGGATTCGAGGATCTCGACAAAATTTGTCCCAATCTGGTGTCTCGGTGAATCAACTAAAAAGGCCACCAGTGGCATTTTCGCCTGCGCCTGGGTCTGGGGTCATGTATATGCATATGTATTAACACTCAGGCAGGCTGTATAACAGACTTTCAAAAATTCACGGTGATGTATTCTCTTGACAGGTCTTGCTCGAAACGATTTTCACTATTGTGTATGATCGATATGTAAACCGATCGAACGGTTTTATGTAATCTGCCTACGTAAAGGAGTTATATCGTAAAAACTTGTAACTGAACAATATAGGAGATATAGCTTATACAGCACCAATCTTGATGATTTTTTCATTAAACTTGGTATGATTATTTAAAAAAGGGTCCACGAAGTTGGCCGGCTAACACCAAATGAAGGAGTTTTAAAATAAAACCCCATATCTGAGCAATCAGTTGTATGGAGGCTATAGGTCATAGTGACCCGATCTGTATCAGTGTCACTGTAAACTTTTTGTTTATAATGAGTGAAAATATTGCGAAATTTTCACTGCGTAAATGGAGGATCTATAACAAAAAATCGCATATCTGAGCAATCAGTTGTATAAGAGATATACATATGTTATAGTGGTTCGATTTTGCTGGTTCGTACAAATTATTGATATCTCTGAAACTGAGGGACTAGATTGCGTTCAAACAGACGGGCATGGCTAAATAGACTCAGCTCGAAGTTCTGATCATTTAAGTATACATGGTCTGTCTCTTCTTCTTCTGGTACTAACAAACATCGGGCCAAAGTTATAATACAATTTCATGTTCATGAACGGTATAAAAATGTCTTCCTGCAGTCTTCTGCCCAGCTTCTGACTATTCAACCGCGCTAGCACTTTAACTCTTCATTATTAAAACAACGATATGTATGTATGTTGGTGTCGAGTCTATCCTCACACCACGAAATCCACTTTAAAATTTTCAAAAACTCTACAGCGCTATTTTCGCTTATAGTAAAACATGCTCCATGCTCAAAAATTATAAACTTCCACAAAAAATAAAACTTTATAACTACATTAACAACCAGCATATGCTGAGCGCACATTACAAAGTAATAGCTGCGACACCATGTCGTATGAGTAATGTGCGAAAATTTGGTTCGCACTTCCGACATGTGACTGTGACAACGTACGAAGTTTGTGAAGCAAAAATGCTACAAAAAGGCAACGAAACAGCGCCAGCAAAAAATATGCTAACAAAACAAAAAACCACAAACAAACAAAAAACTTTACCGCAACGGTTTCTTATGCCAAAGGCTTACACTCTAACTCACTTAGCGAGAGTTATCTGTGCTGGCTGACTCGTCTATCTGCCTCACTGGCTGACTGCTGGCGAATTGCCTGGCGGACCCTTAATACAAGTTAGACCATACAACAAAACCAAGTGGCAGTATCAACAGCAACAGTCGAGTGAACAGCACAGGGCAGACAGGTACATTTCACTACGTGCGTGTGTCACTTTGAAGTGAGTAGTTTCGCTTCTCTTTTTCGGCACTTGCGGCACAAAACGTAACAGCTTCATTTCGGGCAAACTTTTCTTTGTCTTTTTGTTTTTTGTTTTTTTTTTTTTTGGTGAGTTAAACACAAAAATGTATTTGCTGTTAAAAACTATTATGATGACCATTAAAGTGCGCCTGCAGGTAGGTAAATGATGGGCAGGTGGTGAAAGTTGAAAATGTGAAAATGGTGAATAGTGGAAATACAAACAATTAAAAACTAAAAGGCGACATACACAGTGCGCTCCGCTTTTTTGCCTAATTCGTTCACAGAAAATGTGCACTTTCGATTTAGAAGTGGGTGGAAATACAAAAATAATTAATAATTAACTTTATTATAATGAAAATGTACACATGGATATGTATGCCTTTGCATGAATTTGCTTTGTTAATAGCAAAAATAGGTTCGCAAACTTGAAGAGAGGTAGTAGTCGAAGTTATATTCTTGGAATGGTAATGCTTTTAATTGGCAACGTAATGAAGTTGACACCCGATATTAATTAAAACATTTGGTGCTGAATTATCAGTATCTCGTAGTGTTGATAGGATTCTGTACAAGGGCAGTTAGAGATTGCTAAGAATGGAGAAACAAGTGTGAAATTAAAAAGTAGTGAGAAGGATATAAAAGGAAATTGTGTTATTTAACGAGTTTGCCTCTGGTTTTATGTATTTTTATAGATCGAGCTCTAGTGTTCAGATGTTTTTGCGAAAATAGTTCTGCTTTTATGACTGGCCCAGGCTTTTTCGATTACGTGGGTTCCCAGAAGCCTATATATGTATTCGCTTTTTTAGAATTTTGATTGATAAAAATATGTTTGCTTATGCTATAAAAAGAATCTGTGTGAAAGATGACAATTTTTGGTAAATATCTTAGGCGCGTCCAAGTCCATCAAAGTTCAAAATCTTTTCTTAGCTTACTACGATTCTTTACAAAAAAGGTCCATATACCAAACTATGTAAGACAATACTTTCGAAAACAATTTAAAAAAAGAATTATTAATTAATGTATTTATTAATTGTTATTTTTTGATCACATTGAACTTTGATTGACTTTGGCGAGCCTAAGATATTGAGCAAAAATTGTCAACTCTCACACAGATTGTTTTTAGAGCATAATGAACCATATTATAAATTCTAAAAAAGCGGATTTTCGGTCCACGCTAATATGTATATGTACTTCAAATTGCGGAGCAATCCAATTTTTTCGATAAGTTTGTGATTTATTTCATATATATTCCCACAAAGCTCCAATTATCTGCTACAAATACTTCCAGAGATATAGTGGCATTTTAAAAACTTAAAGTTTTGTAGGCGGTATCACGCCCCTTGATATATCAAAATTACTTTTAGCCTATCACCATTAGGATGTCTGCAATAGGTCTTCGAAATTTGGATACGATCGGTCAAGCGGCTTAGAACGCAACTCTGTATATATAAATTTGTATGTATATATAGAAGAAGAAGATAGAAGATGTTTGTAATGATTTGGCTCAAAAAACACTAAACCCATTTCGATGATTATTTATTTAAAATCACGCATTTTTGAAAAAGAATATACTGGCGTACATATTTTTTTAATTTTTGGAAGACTAACCCTTTTTTAGGTTGTAAGCATTTGAAAAATGGTGGTCTATATTGTATTGCCCTTACATCTCCGTTTGGGTTCTTTGCTAACGAAACATTCTTTCGAACAAGGCTACTAATGAATGAGTGGCTGGTATATTCCTTTGATGTTCCTAAGTGAGTAGTAAAACCGAAAACGAAAAGATTTGCCACTGGACTGTCTAGTATTGCCTCAAAGACTACTTCAGGGGTTTAAGATAAGAAAATGAACAGGAAAAAGCCGAATTTTCCAAAGGCTCTCAAGTTTCTTTTGAACATTATTAAAAAATTAACATTTCTTCAGAATGTTTCAGATTTTTCCTGTTAATTTTCGTCCCTTAAAATCCTCAAGTAGTCGTTGTAGGCAATCCACGTAACTGATTCTACAAAGCAACATATTATATAACTATAGCAAAGGCAGTTTGAGAATTACAGGTGCTTTGTTGACGTGAAATATTTTTTGCTGCCTACTTTGTGGCGTACTAATTCCTAAGCTAGCAACTTAAAGGAAGTAACAATGATTACTATTTGTTTTTTTTTTTTCAATGCAACTTCAAATCTAACTTTTCCTCATTAAATTCAAATCAGCTGGCTGGGATATGTTATTTCTCTCGCCGATTTTGCATTTTTAGAATTTCTAATTATATCTGTACAATGCCAGAAAATTTCTTCTAGCTTTCTGCCAGCTTTTCCTCCCGCACCTTATCTCATCCGCTTCCCTTTCCCTTCTACCTTCGTTTTCTATTGCTTTCCTTTCTTATCATAATGCATCCTTTTTTCCCCTTGCACCCCACCCACACAGCATTTGCTCTTTTCCCATTACCTTACGCTGTTCCTGTAGGCATTGTATTCAATGCAATTTCTGCACAATAATGTTGGCTGCCGTTATTTATGCATTTGCGATTTTTGCACTCCCGCGAAACACGCCATTACCTCACACACACACACGCAACGCCAGCTACATATACCTCCTTATACACACAACAAAGGCTTTCACACATATTACAAGCAACATTTACTAGCGTATCCTTTGTTGCATCCTGCTGCACTACACGCCACTTCACACCCGTCTGTGGCACGCATCCCGTTGTGCAAAACTTCCGCTTGCTTGCCAACACAATCACAGGGACGCACTAACTAAGGACTTCGGTGCTGGTGTGTGTGTGGTTTTTTTTGGAGCTCGTTACTTTCAGCACTCTCTAATACACATGTTTCCTTGTTTGCTGGCAGCCTGGCTCACTGGCATACGCTTATCTTTTGGCGCGCGGTGTTTACACGCTTTTGCATTTGCTTTGCATATTTTGTGGCGCAAACACAGTGGAATTATGCAGTTTTTTCTTGTTAGAAAGACATGCATACACTTGCAAGCAAACACAAACACGAAAACGGATGTCAACTAAATAATAATGCAAATGCTGCTGCACACACACACACACACATACACCACACGTGTGTGCTATGTGTACTAATGCACCTCGTCGTTTGCATTTGTCTCCGCGCCACACAAAAAAACGCCTCTGGCTCTACAATTTCTCTGCCACCTGGTTGTGGGTTTTTGTGGTTTCTTCTAATCCTTTTAAAAGCTGTGGCGGCGTTTGTTTAAGCCGTGCGTTTTTTGCCGCTTCCTTTGTCAGGCGACTTTATTATAAATGCATTTATTTATGCCATTTTTGCAAGTTTGCAGGTTGCATTTTTTATTTGTTGTTACTATGAATGTTGCCACTTGATATTTTACATGCGCGAAAGTGTGTGTGTACGTGCGTGTTTTTTTTTTTTTTTGTTTATTTAGTTGAGGTGTTTGCGCAGCAAAAATTCACATTCTCGCATTTGCAATGTTTCTGGGCTGCGAGTTTAGTTTTTGCAATGTCGCGAATCAAGTGGCGTGTAGTTTAAATAATGGACTACATAGTACTTGCTACTAGTTGCTTGTTTGACTTGAGTTGATTACAAGCTTGCAAAAACAAAAATCAAAATATGAAGAAAAATTTTCACAGCCGTTTCGCACAAAAAAAAAGCAGAAAAACGCGAGCGTAGTTCTGCAATTGCACTTAATTAGCGGGCAAACAAGTTACAAATTTAGTTGAAGGCAATCAGTGCAGGGCGAAGGCTGGGAATAGATTGCATGGGCAGCAATTTTCGATAAAGAAGAGCAACTTAAACTTCAGTTTTTAGTTGGTTGATACTTAGTAGCCTTTGCCTGAGCATTGACTCAGCATCCAATTAGGGCAGTAAGCGCCAATTTGATACGCTTTCTATGGACTTTTAGATATTCAGCCTCCATGTGTATAAATCATTCAAATAATTTAGCAGACAAAACAATGACAAATTGGGAAAAAATTGTTTTTCTTTTGCCTTATAATTTTGGGGAATATGTCATTGTTCATTTGGAATTCGCAATGGGGCCGATTATCTGCTATCACGATTCGTTGCTATCTTCAAACCGCTTGGACTGGTTGATTAGCCTACTTAAGTTAATAATGGAGCATTTACATATATCAAATCTGGGTCGATATCGTATGTTTCATTTCTACGAAATTCACTTTTTGATACAAGTTTACAACCCATAACACATCACTCGTTCAAATATTACAGCTTAAATCTCAATTGCTACCCCAAAAATTGGCTGTAAATTTTAACGTATGTGACAATGAATTTTTTTATTTTTCTTGACGAAATTATCATACGTGCTAAGAAACTATAATGTAGAGAACTTTCTGCAAAAAATCTTTCGTTTAGTTATATTTCTCAATTATCTAAGCAAATCTAAACTTTGGTATTGATGGTGGTAGCCAAAGCAGAGAAAAATACAAAAAAAAAACACTTTCCTGTAAAATTTGGTTTTTCTAACATACGATAATTTTGCACTAAGGGGTCGATATTTTCTGCACTGGTAACGAAAATTTTCTAACCGGTACCTAAGCTGCTCGCTTAAGTTTTTGTTAATAAAATTTTTAAATTTTTCGGTTACAAAATGTTCAGTTAAAATCAGTATTGTCCTATTAGAAGTTTCCATTCGAGTTTGCTCAAAAATTTTCCTTCTCTACAGTGGCTTTTTTTGAAAAATATTGCCAAATTATATTAATTTCAATTGAAAACCTGAAAAATGTGAATTTACTAATTTGTTTGCTGAAAAATTAAAAGCAGCAAATTATAAATAAATAATTCACTACCGACAGCGTCCAGAATACCTATAGAACAGACATCTTCTCTGAAATCGCAAAAAAATTCAACATAAAATTTAGGAAATACTTAAACTCAAAACTCTTCATTTTACACGCTTTTGATAATTTAAAGTTTTGAGAATTTTATAAGTTGCCCACATCTGGGCATTTGCAAGTTTAGCAAACTTTTTACCGAGCGATTTGTGCTTTTCGAAAAATTATACAACCCGCGTACAAAGAGCTCTGTTCTTGGAATTCATTTTTGAACTAACACAATTTTGTGTAATGGGCAGACAAAAAATTATCGAATTTTGGAAGAAAATGCAAAACACCTTCAACCAAAAAGATCTCAAAAAGCTACGCGAATTTTGAGCGACTTCAAACTTGCATTAACCCTCTTAGTATCATAAGCTTATAATTAGAAAATCATGATTCATCGATGTCTAAATAAAAAAAAAAACTTGCTCTTAAATTTTTTATTTTGTTGTTTTCAACTAAACACAATTTTTTTTTTCTTTTTTCGGTTAAAAAAACTATAATTAATCGCATCATTTTTTCTAGACTAGATTTTTTCCTAGGATGTTTAAGTACTTAAACAAAAGATTCCAAACATTGTTTTTTTTTTTCAAAGACATAATTTTTTCCCAAAAATAAATTTTTGCATACATCAGGGTTTTATAATGCTGGTAGAAATAATTTTTCCCCTAAAACACTACTTATGACCCTAACATTTTTAAACTAAAAAATTATTATTTTTTTATTTTTATTTCCAAAATTAACTTTTCCGAAATATATAGTATATAACTTTTACTGCAAACTTTTTTCCTCCACAATAAATTTGTTTCTAATATCTGGTAACTTTTTTCTAATTTGGGTAAAAATATTTTTTTCCTAAAAACTGTTTTTTGCTAAATTATGTTTTTTAGTAAAAATTATATTCCCCAAACAAATTTTCCAAAAAAAAAAAACAAAAAATTTTTTCTAAAACCTTCAAATTCTTATTTTGATATATTTTTAAAATTTNTCTTAAATTTTTTGTTTTGTTGTTTTAAACTAAAAACAATTTTTTCTATCTTTTTTAGGGTTAAAAAACTTTAAATAATCGCATCATTTTTTCTAGACTATTATATTTTTTCCTACGATGTTTTAAGTACTTAAAAAAAAAGATTCCAAACATTGTTTTTTTTCAAAGAAATAATTTTTTCCCAAAAATAAATTTTTGCATACATCAGGGTTTTATAATGCTGGTAGAAATAATTTTTTCCCCTAAAACACTACTTATGACCCTAACATTTTTAAACTAAAAAATTATTATTTTTTATTTTTATTTCCAAAATTAATTTTTCCGAAATATATAGTATATAACTTTTACTGCAAACTTTTTTCCTCCACAATAAATTTGTTTCCAATATCTGGTAACTTTTTTCTAATTTGGGTAAACATATTTTTTTCCTAAAAACTGTTTTTTGCTAAATTATGTTTTTTAGTAAAAATTATATTTCCCAAACAAATTTTTGCAAAAAAAACAAACAATTTTTTCTAAAACCTTCAAATTCTTATTTTGATATATTTTTAAAATTTTGATACAAATATTTTTTTCCTTATGAGTGGAACCGTTAAATTGAATAGGCTATAAAACAACATGCCTCAAGATTTTCAAAAAATTCTGTCTAAAAAGTTTGGAATTTTGATGACAGTTAGAGGATTCACAACATAAAAAACGATAGAGACAAAGATAGAGATAGAGAAAGTGATACGAAATAAAGATTGAGACAAAAAA
>NW_016160749.1:1307-13185 GCF_001687245.7 Rhagoletis zephyria | reverse complement strand
AATTTTTTCTAAAACCTTCAAATTCTTATTTTGATATATTTTTAAAATTTTGATACAAATATTTTTTTCCTTATGAGTGGAACCGTTAAATTGAATAGGCTATAAAACAACATGCCTCAAGATTTTCAAAAAATTCTGTCTAAAAAGTTTGGAATTTTGATTACAATTAGAGGATTCACAACATAAAAAACGATAGAGACAAAGATAGAGATAGAGAAAGTGATACGAAATAAAGATAGAGAGAAAAAAGATAGAAATGAAGAATGAGATTTTTTATGTTATTTAATGCATGTTATGTTATGTTATATTATGTTGTGTTATGTTACGTTGTTCAACGCATTTCACTTCAACCCACCACAGCCCACTGCAAATCATCCCTTATTATCATTTCAACTAACCTCACGTCAACTCTACTCAGCTCACCTTAACTCACCTCACCTGAACTCACCTCATTTTATCTACTCAATTTTTATAATTTTTTTAAAATGNGACAGTTAGAGGATTCACAACATAAAAAACGATAGAGACAAAGATAGAGATAGAGAAAGTGATACGAAATAAAGATTGAGACAAAAAAAAAGATAGAACTGAAGAATGAGATTTTTAATGTTATTTAATGTATGTTATGTTATGTTATATTATGTTGTGTTATGTTACGTTGTTCAACGCATTTCACTTCAACCCACCACAGCCCACTGCAAATCATCCCTTATTATCATTTCAAATAACCTCACGTCATCTCTACTGAGCTCACCTTAACTCACCTCACCTGAACCCACCTCATTTTATCTCAACTCAGTTTTTATATACATATGTATATATATTTTGTTCATGTATATATATTTTGTTCATGCGTTATATGATAAGAAAATGCGTAACGCCCTCGACACAAAAAAAAATCTAAAAAATCAACGGCATTTTTTAGCTATTTGAAAGTTGCACTTTATTAGACTTAAACTAAATGGGCTACAAATTTGCATACCCGGAAATTTTTAAAAAATTCTGATTGAAAACAATGCAATTTTGATAGAAATTTTTTGAAGTTTGATTAATTTTTTTAAAATTCGTTATTTAAGTACATATATGGTTTCTGGTATAGACTGAATTATATTTAAATGAAAATTAATAAAAATAATTAAATAAACATAAGTTACAAATAGTATAATTTTGAATTTTGGGGCTAAATCTGTGACCATAGCTGTATGTACATATGTATGTATATTTTATTTTCATGAAAAAACTAACGTCAAGTTTTTACGCATCTGACACCTGAAACGTGCAAAGTTTTTTGTCACGTTTAAAGCTCAAAAAAGTGCAAACTGCAACTGTGAAACTACCAAAAGTTGTTAGCAAAATTGTATCGAGTTGCTCTTGCTATAGCTAGNCTAACCTCACGTCAACTCTACTCAGCTCACCTTAACTCACCTCACCTGAACTCACCTCATTTTATCTACTCAATTTTTATAATTTTTTTAAAATGCGTAACACCCTCGACACAAAAAAAAATCTAAAAAGCCAACGGCATTTTTTTTTTAGCTATTTGAATGTTGCACTTACCCGGAAATTTTAAAAAATTCTGATAAAAAACGATGAAATTTTGATGACAATTTTTGGAAGTTTGATTAATTTTTTTTAAATTCGTGCAAGCTTTGAAAATTCTATTTAAGTACATGGTTTCTGGTATAGACTGAATTGTATTTAATTAATAAAAATAATTAAATAAACATAAGTTAGAAATAGTATAATTTTGAATTTTGGTGCTAAATCTGTGACCATAGCTGTATGTACATATGTTAGTATGTGCATGCATACATAAGTATGTAAGTATGTATGTATATTTTATTTCTATGAAAAAACTAACGTCAAGGTTTTACGCATCTGACACCGTGCAAAGTTTTTTGTCACGTTTAAAGCTCAAAAAAGTGCAAACTGCAACTGTTAAATTACCAAAAGTTGTTAGCAAAATTGTATCGAGTTGCTCTTGCTATAGCTAGGTGTGTTGATGAAAACTTTTGACTACTAAATGCGAAGGGAAACACGAAAATTTGTAAGTTTAAATGTAAAAAAGCGCTACCTGCGGGCAATCAAAGTTTGAGGGACACCACTGTTAGTGCGAAAATTGATGTTGATGTGTTTATCTACTTTGAGCGTTGTTTACCACGCATAAATTTACTTGCTAAAGAAATGCACAAAATTCTATACACAACCACTTTGTGGCAAATTGTCGCATATTTTTTATAAACAACCAAAGCAGACACACGCATACTTACATACATTTGATGGCTTGTTTACTATACAGCTACCTAGAGTTGCAATAAACGGCATGCCTAAGTGCATGTTTGTCTGGAAAATATAACGAAAACTTTACATTAATTGCTTTTGCGACTTTGAAGCAGAACTCAAATAAACAGCTTTCATTTTTGAGCGTATCCTTGTGTGGTAGATAACAAAAAAATAGTACTTTATACATAAATGCTCTATACTAATTTTACTAAAAAATTGCATCATACTTATCTACTTGTGTTCACATATGTATGTATGTATGTATTTGCTTTTAAATACATTTATACATTCCACATCCCAGTGGGAATTAGGAGCACGTAATAATACCTTATTAGCAACTTNCTTGAGGGACACCACTGTTAGTGCGAAAATTGATGTTGATGTGTCTATCTACTTTGAGCGTTGTTTACCACGCATAAATTTACTTGCTAAAGAAATGCACAAAATTCTATACACAACCACTTTGTGGCAAATTGTCGCATATTTTTTATAAACAACCAAAGCAGACACACGCATACTTACATACATTTGATGGCTTGTTTACTATACAGCTACCTAGAGTTGCAATAAACGGCCTGCCTAACTGCATGTTTGTCTGGAAAATATAACGAAAACTTTACATTAATTGCTTTTGNCATTCCCAGCTTGTTAGTGCTCAACTTTTTCTTCTACGTGTTTGTAAACGAAAAACCAAAAATTAATTAAACTTTAGCGCTGCTGTGGTAAAAAGCAGACGAAGACGAAGTCTTGCGGCTTGACAAGCTAAGGCGCAGACAGACACGACTTGACTAAACATTGTCGTTATTACGAAATGAAAGCCAAAATGGTTGGTAGGGAATAACGAAAATTTGCACAAGGCCTGCTTAGCCGAAAAAGGCGCTTGTAAGATATTTATAAAGGAGGAAATATATATGTACCGTATACATACATTTGTAAGTAGTTTGAATGTATGTGAATTGTTAGCGTTGCTTTCAAANAATGGCTTGTTTACTATACAGCTACCTAGGGTTGCAATAAACGGCATGCCTAAGTGCATGTTTGTCTGGAAAATATAACGAAAACTTTACATTAATTGCTTTTGCGACTTTGAAGCAGAACTCAAATAAACAGCTTTCATTTTTGAGCGTATCCTTGTGTGGTAGATAACACAAAAATAGTACTTTATACATAAATGCTATATACTAATTTTACTAAAAAATTGCATCATACTTATCTACTTGTGTTCACATATGTATGTATGTATGTATTGGCTCTTAAATACATTTATACATTTCACATACCATTCAGTGCTTGTTAGTCCTCAACTTTTTCTTCTACGTGTTTGTAAACGAAAAACCAAAAATTAATTAAACTTTAGCGCTGCTGTGGTAAAAAGCAGACGAAGACGAAGTCTTGCGGCTTGACAAGCTAAGGCGCAGACAGACACGACTTGACTAAACATTGTCGTTATTACGAAATGAAAGCCAAAATGGTTGGTAGGGAATAACGAAAATTTGCACAAGGCCTGCTTAGCCGAAAAAGGCGCTTGTAAGATATTTATAAAGGAGGAAATATATATGTACCGTATACATACATTTGTAAGTAGTTTGAATGTATGTGAATTGTTAGCGTTGCTTTCAAAGAAAATGGCAAGCAAAGAAGCCAATGAATGGCGTGTCTTGTTAGAGCGAATATTAGAAAACTCCAAAGCAATTGGCTTAGTTTTTGTGCACATAGTCTACTTTAAAGGCTTTCTTCACTGCTTTGTACTTGGCTAATATAAGGGAAAGCTGATTTAAAAAAGCAGGCATGCAGTCCTTACCAAAAACATTTGGCGAAATCTGGGAAAATTTATACACAAAAATAAGCCATAAGATGCGCTTTTATGAAGCTACATAAGTATATAAAATCCTATCAGCGTTCTTAAATTAAAAGCTTTGGAAGCTTTATCTGGTGTACACTGAACCAAAAGCACAATGGTTTTTTCAACCAAGTTATTGTTTGGTTTCTTCATGGTTAGTTCACCGATTGTGAGAAATTTGATTTAAGTTGAACATTTGAAAACAACTTCGTAGGTCTCGCTGTGGCTAAACGTGCAAAGGTGCTCGCTGTTCTTTGTTGTCACCCAGCATGCTCGAATACGAGTGCCGTCGACGGCAACACATAGTTTTTATGTTTTTTTTTTGTTTTTGGGTTTTCTTAATTACGAAAAAGCCTCTGTGAAGNCAAGGCGTAGACAGACACGACTTGACTAAACATTGTCGTTATTACGAAATGAAAGCCAAAATGGTTGGTAGGGAATAACGAAAATTTGCCCAAGGCCTGCTTAGCCGAAAAAAGCGCTTGTAAGATATTTATAAAGGAGGAAATATATATGTACCGTATACATACATTTGTAAGTAGTTTGGCAAGCAAAGAAGCCAATGAATGGCGTGCCTTGTTAGAGCGAATATTAGAAAACTCCAAAGCAATTGGCTTAGTTTTTGTGCACATAGTCTACTTTAAAGGCTTTCTTCGCTGCTTTGTACTTGGCTAATATAAGGGAAAGCTGATTTGAAAAAGCAGGCTTGCAGTCCTTACCAAAAACATTTGGCGAAATCTGGGAAAATTTATACACAAAATTAAGCCATAAGATGCGCTTTTATGAAGCTACATAAGTATATAAAATCCTATCTGCGTTCTTAAATTAAAAGCTTTGGAAGCTTTATCTGGTGTACACTGAACCAAAAGCACAATGGTTTTTCAACCAAGTTATTGTTTGGTTTCTTCATGGTTAGTTCACCGATTGTAAGAAATGTGATTTAAGTTGAACATTTGAAAACAACTTCGTAGGTCTGGCTGTGGCTGAACGTGCAAAGGTGCTCGCTGTTATTTGTTGTCACCCAGCATGCTCGAGTACGAATGCCGTCAGCGGCAACACATAGTTTTTATTTTTTTTTTTTGTTTTTGGGTTTTCTTAATTACGAAAAAGCCTCTGTGAAGTACAGAACCAAATCAAACGACGAAGAAAATTTTGATGCAAGTTGAAGATTTGAATGCAGATTTGTAAAGAGGCTGTAGCTGAGTGTGCAGAGATGCTTGCTGTTATTTGCTAACTGTCAGAAGATGGTGCGGGTTCAAATTCGGTCAGAGGCAGCACATTAAAATGGCAATAACAATTTTTCTTTTGTATCTCCGAATTATGAAAAACGCCTGTGAAGTGCACAACATAAGCGTATTCAAACGAAAAAAATCGACAACCAAAAGCTTGGTTAATGTAAACAAAAGAGTTATTAATATTACCAAATCATTGTTGAAAATATCAACCAAGACATTGTTAATCTTAACCAAAACTCACGTTGATTCCTTTTCAAGTCTGAATTTGGTAATATTAGCCAATTTTTNGTCAGAAGATGGTGCGGGTTCAAATTCGGTCAGAGGTAGCACATTAAAATGGCAATAACAATTTTTCTTTTGTATTTCCGAATTATGAAAAACGCCTGTGAAGTGCACAACATAAGCGTATTCAAACGAAAAAAATCGACAACCAAGAGCCCTTGTTAATGTAAACAAAAGAGTTATTAATATTACCAAATCATTGTTGAAAATATCAACCAAGGCATTGTTAAACTTAACCAAAAATCACGTTGATTCCTTTTCAAGTCTGAATTTGGTAATATTAGCCAATTTTTGGTTGATTTTTTCTTCTCAGTGTATATGAATAGTTGTAGGGTAGATAGCAATTAACAATCACACCATCACACACATTTAACCAGACCCACCTTCCGACGTGTATTTCGTCCCGCTGAATCCGAATCTGGAGCCCGTTTGACTCATACACCCTCAAAATTTCGAGTAAATTGGGAAAATTTGAATTTGTGCCATTTGTTACGCCGACTCCGAACAGAGATGAGGTTTCAGTAGTTCATCTAGTTCAAATCAAGAAAACTTTGAATTGGTCTCATAATTTTATTTTTTTTTTGTCATTTTAATCAATGGTTCCTAGTTTAACTCGGATTTAAACATTCTTTTTGAAGTAATGACATTAGAGAGACTATTTCCTCTTGAAATTTTGCCAAAAAATGTTGGTGAATTGGGAAAATAATAAGAATCGATGTAAATTTCAGATTTATTCAAAAAATTTTCCACATATTTACAAACATTCTTCTTTCTAGGCCAATATAAGAACTTAAGATTTGGTAAAAAAAAATAACCGAGCTAAAAATAGTTTAGTGCCGAAAATCATGTGAAAATGGTTTTTTAAGCATAAGTTAAGAATTTGAGAGTGTTAGGATAGTTTTGAAAACAGTTTCGTGAATTACTCGGCCAGCTCTATGATCTGTACTAGCTCACTTAAAACGTTCGTGCAATTTGTTTTTTATTTTGTAACAGAGTGTTGTTAGTAGGCATTCGACAGTAGGGGAAAGTCAGCTTGTACCTTACATCAGCAATTACATACAGTGACGAACAGAAGTATTGGCACAGTGCATTTTTCGCAATATGTATAATGTTTTTTGTTCTAGTTTATTTTGGATACTTTAAAAAAAAAAATTGTTCATTCTACACCAGAAAACAAAATAATAAAATCTCTAAATTTTGTGCAAAACTCGGGAAAATTCATTAAATTTGCACACAAACATAACAAGTATGACAAAGTGCAAGTTTGAAGTCTATAGAAAAACGCGCTGATTTTTGGTAATTTTTTTTTCACGCAAGTTCTTCCGTACAAAGTATATTCGACAATTTTTTGTATGGAGAAAATGAGCAATACCTTCCACTAAAAAAATTGCCAAAAATCAAGGCAATTTTCTAGCAACTTTAAACTCGCATTTTGTCATACTAAAATTGAATGGATTATAAAACTGCATCCTTAAACTTTTTTTTTTAAATCTAAATAAAAAAGTGCAAATTAGTGTGCAAATTTAATGAATTTCCATGAGTTTTGCACAAAGTTTGGAGATTTTATTTTTATGTTTTTTGGTGTAAAAGGAACTATATTTTTATAAAAAATTATCTAAAATAAATTAAAATGAAAAACTTTGCATATATTGCGAAAAATTCATTGCGCCAATACTTTTGTTCGTCACTGTATCTTCAGCAAAGCTTCAGACTCTGGTAGAATAAGGCGAAAAATGGTACGAGTAGGTCAAAAAAACTAGTTTAAATTGAAATAACATTACCTTCACCGACTGGCGTGCTTCTTATGCTGATTTTAGTTCTATCGAGAATATCTCGAGGTGGTTGGTCCAAAAAGTTGACTAAAATTTCGCCATTTAACCCGGTATAGAAACTGAAGCCTACTTTCGTGGCACCTGGGATTCAGAAATTCCAGAAATGCATCTTAATTACAGGAATTCTGTGGCAAATTGTTTACTTGACAATTGATAGTTGTAGGACCAGACTAATAAATTACTAAAAAAAAACGTTTCAGTAATTTTTCTTTAACTTTTTTCGCCTCACGTTTAATAATGAAACGTTATCTTCTCGGAGCATTCGATTACTTTTGTCTCCTATTACAAGTATACAATATGCGGGTAAATCAAAAAATTTCTTTCGGTATTTTTTTTTTTTTAAGTCAGTGTTAATGCTGATACAATATATTAAAAAGCAAAAATTATTAGTAATTATTTTTTTTTTGGGTATTTTATTACTTTGAGCTAGAAGTACCAATTATTTTCTCTTCAAAAAGGGAGGAGGTTATCAATTCGTCGAAATATTTTTTTTTATGTATGTTATCGTATAACTTTGGACCACGTTAACTGATTTCTATAATGGTGGTACCTGCGAGGTGTTTCCATACTAATTTGGTTTAGATCCGATCATTAGATCATGTAGAAAGTAACAATAGTCTTAAAATTTATATGAGCATTGAAGTCAGTTTTCTGTTTTGCTTAAAAATTACTTGTTAATATTTAGGGATTCATAAAAATCCAAATTGAGATTTAAATGTTACTTTGGCGCTGAAATTTCTCAAAAAACGGATTATACCCAAAGTATCTCGCAACGTTCCGATTTTTTTTATTTACCACAAACTCGAGAAATAAATAAAATACGATGAGCCATATCGAAAAAACTCAAAAAGTCCCGAAATATCCCAAAAACTCAATAATAGTTCCTCAAAAATTCTGAAATAATAGAGAAAAGTCCGGAATTTCCGAAATGTATGACACGAAGAATCCCAAAATTTCCCGAAAAATTTCAAAAGTTCCCGCAAAATAAAGCACATTCCGAAAAAAATCCCTAAAATTTTCCAAAAATATCTAGCATTTTTAAAAGTGAAATACGTTTGTTAAACTACATTGAGTCGTCTGTTTGATGGTTTAAAGCTTATGCTATAATTCTCTTAATTTAAAATATATATGTACATACAAAGTTACGTTTATGAACGTAATGACACGAGTATTTTTAAATGCCCAACATTGTCATTAAAAATTTAATGAAAAAAGTCCAAATAACCATCAGCGAAAAGATATTTTAAAAAAGCTCGTAACAACGCGAGTGTTTAGCCGTTTGAAATTTGTAATTCATAATAGCAAAACTTTATAGGCTAGAAAACTGCATACCCGAAAATTTTCTAAAAAACAAAACATTGGTAGAAAAGTTCGAAATTTTTTTATTTATCCAAAGTTTTGTATAAAGTTCGAAACTTTGATTTATGCTTATGTTTTTTTTTTATAGCATGAACAATGTTTTTATAAAAAAATTAGTTTAAAAACATGCATATTTAAAAAAAAGAACCCCCATGTGAACGCTTATTTGAGTCACTGTATACCCTTGCTCTCGTTGTTTTTATATTTGTACGTAACATATTCCTCATTCTTATTTATATATCGTCACCTGGGTGGAAGATTAACCTATCTCGGCAGCTAGTTCGAAAACCCTCTATCGCAAAATTTGGTTGAAGAACACCCTATCTCACTTCAAAATGTATTGAAATCGTGCTGCAATAGGGCGTTTTTCAATCGGCAGCAGAGATAGAACATTTTTGAAACGAATTCTGAAATGGGGCGTTCTTAAAAAGTTTTTTCAGTTAGGGCGGTTTCGAACTGGCTGCCGAGATAGGTCGATCTGCCACTCAGCAGTCGATATGTGCATGTACCATCTTAAATTATATACAATCGTCATTTTTGCAAAAGCCACTAAATAGCAATTTTGAATTTTTACAAAGGAAACATTTTTTACTATTGCCTGAAAGTGTTTTCAGGGCCTTTGTAAAGAAGCTAATATAGCGCATTTAAATTTTGACAAATTTATTTATAAATGGAAAAAATATATTATTATTACTTTTTGCATTGATGACATAAATATGTACATATTTATATCTGTGGCATTTTTATAAAAACAATTTATCTCGAGATAGACCATTTTGCCTTTAACGCAATATTTCTTCTAACTAGCCATAAGGGTAGTTTAAGATGCCTTTTTAATATAAGCTTAATATAAATATAAAATTATCCAAGTCAAACCTTTTCAAGTCACTTAAGTTGTTTTAATAAAATGCCACAAATATTTATTATCCTATAGTACGCGTATTTACATACAAAATTCTTTCCACATATAATTAACCAAATCAAACAATTCATTAAATGTTGCGCTTTTCGTTTTTCTTTCTTTTCTTCCTTATTTTCCATTGTCTCCTTGTTTTTTTTTTGGAACTGTTGAAATGTGTTAATTTGCGTCCTGCATCAAAACCAACAAATAATAACTACAAAAAATATACGAATCATCAAACCAATAACACGAAAAAATGAAAAATTCAATCAAAAACATTACACAAACTCTTAAATACTTAAATATCCGTAAAAACCTAATTAATTTTGCATGGCCAAATGTTAAACGTAAATTTGTTTTTTATAAAACTATTAACGCACGCCCAATTAAAAAAAAAAACTACATAAATTACTTTTACAAACACGTAAAAATCTTAAATTCAATTGCAAACATTTATTAAATAAAAACTTTTAAAATTATTAAATACAATAAAACGCAAAAACGACTCAAAAAAAACACATTTGCAAATATCTAGTTGGCCTCATATCCACACCAACCAATTTTTGTCAATTTAAAGAGCCCCCACTGCTGGGACCCGGTGCTGCTTTTCCACAATTTGGCGCAGCTGAATTCCATCCCACCACACCGGAGAATTGGAAGGGCGCAACCATACATACGACCGGACTGATGAAGGAGCCAGCTGTAGTGCCGGGACGCAATGCACCGGTCGCATTCGCCGCACAGGGACAAGGACAGGTGAGTCGTTGTAGCATCGAATGCACTCCTTTACTATTCTTATGTGTGTGCATATATTTCAGTATGCATATGTATGTAGTTGTAAACGTTAAAATACTGTCATTTGCTGTCGATTTTGTCAGGCGTGTTGCGTATGTATCTCGTTGTTGGGGTTGCGTATACGCACTGGCGCACACACGATTGCACTGGCACAATCTGCAGCAACGAGGCAGAAAATCGGTAATGCAAGTGAGTGTGCATATCGTTGTTTATAGTACAAAACCGCGTATCGTTATTCTGAAAAACCGCGTAACTGACATTTGCTGCCAAAAATTGAATTTGCTCTCACAAGCTCTTGGCTCAATCCTCATCCATTCGTCCTGAAATATACTAGTCAGAAATGCGATTGCTTTATAAAAAAGAGAACCATTTTGAAATATGAGTATTTTTACTCTCTAGAAAATTATTTATGCAACCTCACATACGCGGTTTTGCATTATCTTGCATTTTGTTGATACGCGGTGTTGTACTTTAAACGACGATATGCGTGGACCTAAATATACAACATAATTACACCCTTATGCTTACGCTCGCTTGCAATACTTTCTTCATACTTTATGCATATGTATTTACTAGCATTACAGTACTATTTTATACATATTTATTCGTATTCAATCGTACATACAAACGCATATACATATACCATTGCATATTTTAATATACTCTTTCATTTCTTCTTCACAATATTTGCAATTAATTAACTAATTAATTAATCAATTTGAAAATAAAACCCGTTGGCCGTTTGTAGTTTATATACATTTATGGATTTTAACTTTAGGAAATTATACCTTCTCTCCAGGGTGCTGTCATGATGGTTTATGGCTTGGATCACGACACATCGAATACAGATAAATTATTCAATTTGGTCTGCTTATACGGCAATGTTGCAAGGGTAAGTCAGAAAATTTAAAAACCACTTTAGCCACAACAATTTATTTTACTTTACAGCATATAAATAAAATAAATTGGGGCATATGTATAATGAACATTTACCATAAATTGTAAATTAAGTGATTGCGTTGGATGAGAGGAAAATATGTATGTAGCAAAAACCTAACTCTGTTATAAAGCACATTTATTCACATGAAATTATTCATTGGAAATCGAAAAGTGCTTGTGGAAGAATCATTTAAATATTATTATTGCAATGACTACATTCAAAATTAACAAATTTTTTCGTAAATACCACCTAGCATTCATTCATTATACAATACTCGCAAATGCAATTCATTGTAAATACTTCAACGGCGTTGATTATCTTATTTGATGCTTAAATCAAAAGCTATGCGTCAAAAGGTCCCTTAGGTATTTATTGTCACTGAATTTATTAATGAAACGTTCAATAAAAAAT
>NW_016160749.1:0-647 GCF_001687245.7 Rhagoletis zephyria | reverse complement strand
TCAAAATTAACAAATTTTTTCGTAAATACCACCTAGCATTCATTCATTATACAATACTCGCATACTCGCAAATATAATTTTTTTTTCATTTAAACAGCAATTCATTGTAAATACTTCAACAGCGATGATTATCTTATTTGATGCTTAAATCAAAAGCTATGCGTCAAAAGGTCCCTTAGGTATTTATTGTCACTGAATTTATTAATCAAACGTTCAATAAAAAATTTATGCAACGGCGATAGTTATGCAAATGTTTTATTGTTTTTATTTTTTGTAGTGTGCTATTGTGGTATTTCATAACAAGTTCGGTACTGAATCTATATTTTTTTGAAATCACATATATTATTACACCGTGCGACAACAACAAAAAAAAAAATTCAAAACACACGAAAGAATCGATATACTCTAGAAACTATGGGCCAAATATAGTAAAACTGCGTTTTTAGTTTTTCACTCTGGCGTCAAGATTTTTTTTTTTTTAAGGACTTTGAAATTGAAAGGTATGATTAGTTCAAAAAAGATTAAAAAAAATGTGCAATGTAGAATGACGATATGGTTACCAAATGAGAGAGAAAATTCTATAGAATTTAAAAACAATAAAACTTTTCGGTTTACCAGGACGAATGAGTATTGAAAATGCGCTTTTA
>NW_016160748.1:0-59979 GCF_001687245.7 Rhagoletis zephyria | reverse complement strand
ATGGAAACTTTTTGTATGTATCTCTACTTATGTAAGTGCTCATAACCTCCACAAGTATTACTCAATTTAAATGAGCAGTGCTTTATCGTATTTATTAAAGATCGTGCTTTGGCGTGCAAGAAACCAAAAGTTAACAAATTCTTTGATATTGGCATTTTTACCGAAAGTAATTACTTTAAATTTATTTTTTTTTTTAATTATGCAAAATTGTCGATGAGTTAATCCTAAACAACTAATTTGGTTAGAAAATATCGTATACGTGGAATACAGTAAATTTAAGAAGCTTCACTACTGTGAAAAGAAATTTAAGATACGCCAGCTATATAAAAAAAATATGCAATTAAGTGAGTGGACTTTTTCACATCTCTAAAAATTAAAATTTGGCTATAACTCAAAACCTATTATAACTAGTTTATAATATTTTAACTTCATATTTAGATTCATCGGAAAATTTTACATATAAAGTGATGGTGTAGTGCTACACTGAGAAAGAGGATTAGTTTCGACAAGTAAAGATATTTAGTTCCCGAATTTTAACAATATAAATAAATGTGTATGAAAATTGAGCACGAAAGAATGTTACTCATACGTCGCGTACACCTATTCAATATTCAGCTTAAAACCAAAAAATGGTTGCATCTAATCACGTATATCTTACGATCCAATTCAGCACTCTTAAAATTAGACACGTCAATTTAAAGCTAACAAAATTCTCCATTCGCTGCCATTAGACATCATTGAGAGTTTTACTGTATCGACAGATTATGTCGAACTCGCATTCGCTAATCTGAAAAATAGTAAAATAAATATTTTTTTAACTACATTCAAGTTTATTATCGATCCCAATAGCTAAACTTTTTTGGATCCTTGGAAATTATATTCAATTGTTCCTATTCATAAATCAGGCAGTCGCAATAATATATGCAATTACAGACCCAAACAACAACAAAACAAAGTACTCTTTCAAAGCTGTTTTATTTTGTGCTTAGAAGAAAAATTTTTAATCATGTATAAATAATAAAATTGTTTATGCATTTGAAGATTAAGCCCAACTTGATGTTATCTATACAGATTTTTTAAAACGCTTCGGAATTAAAGCAACGCTCTCAAAATTTTCCAGTAGTTTTTTAACTAGGAGGAAGGTTTTTGTAAAAATGGGTACAATTATCCGTAATAGTAAACGCGTAGTCTGGCATGCTTCAGAAGACACACTACGTTCTACTGTTGTTTCTCATTTTTATTAATGATTTACCAAATCAATTTCTTAAAGCGAAATGTTCAATGTTGGCGGATGATGTGAAGTTGTTCTTGAGAATCCGTAACGTGACTGATTGACCTTGAAAACTTTCACTCGTGGTGCACAGTGAATAATTTATATTTAAACGTTCAAAAATGTTGTATTGTGGCGTAGTCGAGGAGGACTAGTCCCTACACTTTCAATTACAATCGGGAGGGAAGTAAACTTTTGTGGAGCATGTGGACCATATTGTGTCTAAAGCATTTACAATGATTGGGTTTATTCGTAGGAACTCTGAAGATTTATTTGATCCAATGACATAAAAATCGCTGTATGTTTCGTTTGAACGTATTCTCCTAGATTATTGTTGTATAATTTGGAACGCTTACTACCAAACTCATTCAAATAAAATAGAAAGGTGCAAAGAACTTTCACTAAGTTTGCATTATCGAAACTTCATTGGCCAAATGGTTGTCCGATTATTTGGGTAGGCGTAAACTGTTAGCTGTTACAGAGCTAATCTGATAGAAGAAGTTAATTCTTAATAATGTCTATATACAATGTCCTTAATGGTTTAGTAGATTGTAGTGATATTTACGATTTGCTAAACCTCCATTATCCTAAACGTGAATTGAGGCAGGTTAGAATTTTTACGGTCATTGTACATCTTCTCGTGCTTATGGCGTAAAGTGATAGATAATGGGAAAGGGGCGTGGCACCGCCCATACAAACTGAAATTCTTATATCGCTTATCTCTGGAACCGCTTATGCTAACGTCCCGAAAATTGACACAGCAACATATGTTGTCAATACCCTACTTACGGTGAATAGTGATCGACTTTGGAAAGGGAGGCGTAGCACAGCCCACACAAACTGAAATTCTCATATCGGTTATCTCTGCAACCACTTATTGTAAGGTAATGGAATTTATATACCTATATTTATACACATATGAAATTGCAAGAATCATTCAATTGGGGACCATTTTCCTACAGATTTTAAGATCGCATCGAATGATTGTTGTTTTGTGCAAAAGCTTTTAGAAAATCAGTGTGTTTGTCTTAGGATAAGTAGGTGGCGCATGGATTGAGAGCTTTCCTAAACTATTATATTTATGATCAGATTTGTTTCACTTTTAGAACACATATTAGTAACATAAAATTTGGTGTAACTTGGTAGCCCAATTGTGTGATGAAAAAATATTGGCCTTTGGCCCAGTCTTGATAAAAACCCGTGTGAAACCACCGTTAAAGATTCTGATGAAAAAAGAGAAAGAGTTTATGTAGATGTGGGCAATTTACTTTTTAACCTCCATGACGCTCTCAGACAAATATAATCGAAAAACTTATTTACGGTCTGAATTGGTATATGTTTGACATATTAGTCAGTGATGAACATCTCATCTATACATACAAATATTTTTTATAAATGAAAATCGACGTTACTTTTTCGAATTANCCCCCACTGCGATGGAAAGATCAGGTGGAGAAGGACTTGGCTTCACTTGGCGTTTCCAATTGGCGTCAGTTGGCACAGAGGAGAAACGACTGGCGTGCTTTGCTGAACTCGGCCAAAATCGCTTAGGCGGTTACAGCGCCAAAAAAGAAGAAGAAGAAGATATTTATACACATATAAAATCGCAAGAATCATTCAATTGGGAACCATTTTCCTACAGATTTTAAGATCGCATCGAATGATTGTTGTTTTGTGCAAAAGCTTTTAGAAAATCAGTGTGTTTGTCTTAGGATAAGCAGGTGGTGATCAGATTTGTTTCACTTTTAGAACACATATTAGTAACATAAAATTTGGTGTAACTTGGTAGCCCAATCGTGTGATGAAAAAATATTGGGCTCTGGCCCAGTCTTGATAAAAACCCGTGTGAAACCACCGTTAAAGATTCTGATGAAAAAAGAGAAAGAGTTTATGTAGATGTGGGCAATTTACTTTTTAACCTCCATGACGCTCTCAGACAAATATAATCGAAAAACTTATTTACGGTCTGAATTGGTATATGTTTGACATATTAGTCAGTGATGAACATCTCATCTATACATACAAATATTTTTTATAAATGAAAATCGACGTTACTTTTTCGAATTAAATTCAAAAGCTGGTGAAGAAATTTAAAGGAGACTTGGTAGAATTAGCATTAATAAATCCGGTATTAACGTGCATAATTCGATTTTAAGTTTTCCTGTAAATTCGCTATAAATTATGCTGGTGGACTTCAAAATAGTAATTAGCATAAGGGAGTTAGTGTTGGTGACAGGTAAAATTCAAAAGTGTATGAAAGAAGATGTCGAATTTCGACAACTGGGCCACACTAGTAAATCGAATTATGCATATAATGAACCTATATAAAGATGCATCCGACTATGCATCACTTATTCCCAAGTTACAAATTTAAATTTAAAAATATTTATCTTCAAGTTGAAGTTACTTAGAATGTTTAACTAATCTAGTAGTATGTAAGAACCTCTGTAGACGAATAAATAATAAATAAATAAAACAAATAAATAAATATTCGAAATAAATAGTCTGGAGTAAGCGATTGGAATTCATGTTTATGTTTTGGGTCTGATATGGCAAAACCCTCATATGGTTTTCAAAAGTTTTGGTTGGGTCAACAATGTTTTACCTAAAAATATACATTTTGTTGAATGGACGTGGACGTTATTTAACATTTTCCAGGGCGTAAGACCAAGGGCCATCGCAATGGGCACATACAGGCTTTCGGATAAAAAAGTCGTAGCCCTAAAGAAGACAATTANCCCTCATATGGTTTTCAAAAGTTTTGGTTGGGTCAACAATGTTTTACCTAAAAATATACATTTTGTTGAATGGACGTGGACGTTATTTAACATTTTCCAGGGCGTAAGCCCAAGGGCCATCGCAATGGGCACATACAGGTTTTCGGATAAAAAAGTCGTAGCCCTAAAGAAGACATTTAAAATTTTATGACCACCTTGACAAATGTGGAAAAACTTCACCTTATTGGTATTTCACTTCATTTCATTTCCCGCTGGCGAACTCTCATCGTTTAGTAGAATCTTAACCTAACCTGGCCTCGTTCTCACTGGATGGTTGCATTTTCAAACGTTTAAGCTAAAGTTGTTTTAGAGTTGGCTGCTCTTTTCCCACAGTGACACAGTTTTAAAATACCTGTCAGGGTTAGAGTTCCTGAAATCTATGCCATTGATACTTACTGTAGTTGATTGTCTTTGGAATTGAAACACATTGACGTATAAATGGTTTTTATGCGAATTTATTATTGTTATAATTCATTCAAAACATTTTTCAATCGTTTTTGCTCTGGAATTTTATTTCATCATTTTTTATTATTTAATTCTTTTTACTTTCACGAAATAGAATTATTTATTTGCCTTCAAATGTGCATTTTTTATACTTCAACANTTTAATTCTTTTTACTTTCACGAAATAGAATTATTTATTTGCCTTCAAATCTGCATTTTTTTATACTTCAACCATAAATACAAATACGCAAATATGCAAATACATGCACAAAAATGTGTATTTAACTACAGCAATAATAATTCAAAATTGTTTATATTTTTGTTTTTTTTTGTTTGCTTTTGCACTTTATATATTTGCCTGTTCACTTAAATTGTTTCTGTGTTTATAGTTTCTTTTAATTTGCTTTTTTTTTTAAATACAAATTTGAACCTCTTTTATGCAATAAAATTTTATTACTATATATTTCTAAACATGAAACGAACGCAACTCCTTGAAAACATCAAAAATAATGATTTATGTCTTTTTACTCGCCTGATTGCAAGTTTAATTTTTTTAGTTAAAATTTTTACATTTCTTAGATTTTTTATTATGTATACTTGTAAATATTATGTAATTTGTGTATATCAGCATTTTTCACTTTGTGTTTGTATGTGTGCGCGTTTGTAGTATTAGAAGTGTGGATGTCGCAGCCTTTGTGTTGGAGTGAATTAATTGCTTTTTGAAAATATGTACATTAGGGTGGTATACATTTTGTTTTTCAGCCATACCCCAGAACTGAAGAATATCGAAGATAACCGATGATATTATCTTTTGTATACACGTTGTGTTAAAAATAATTGGTACAATTTTAAATTGAAACTGCATCATAATTTCATTTATTGAAGATTTTTGAAGGGAGATATGCTTATTCGATTAAAAAATAATTGCATTTTCCCTATATAAAATGCATATATCGAAAATTTCAGAACCTCGGCGGCGCGGTTGAATAATAAACGATTTCAAAATAGAAAAATTCGGGTCTCCTTAATTTCGATATTCTACACTTCTGGAGGGTGGCAGCGCGAAAACTTCAAAAAGTTGATTTTCCTGTGTGGTTTTGGATCACCCTAATGTACATACATACATATATTAAATTTGAAAAGATTTTTTTAAAATTTTCTGTATGCATATTTTTTGTAACTTTTGTATATGTTCTGAAATATTGGAAAATTATAACNGATTTTCCTGTGTGGTTTTGGATCACCCTAATGTACATACATACATATATCAAATTTGAAAAGATTTTTTTTTTTAAATTTTCTGTATGCATATTTTTTGTAACTTTTGTATATGTTCTGAAATATTGGAAAATTATAAAAATGTTATTATATATGTATGATTTTATAGAAACTTCTCAACACGGTTCATCGCTAACTGCCTGGTGTCTGTGTGTTGGTTTTTTGGGTTGTAAGTATATTTTTTTGCTTTCATATATTTTTTTTTAGGTCAATCAAAACAAATAATACAATTTCATATGTATTTACGTAATTGTGTTTTTTCTTTCTCTTATTTCTCTTATCCTTTTTTTTATTTATTTTTTTGTCTTTTTAATTTAAATGTATTTTGTGTTTTCGTTTACCTAATTTGCTTTTTATTTAAATTTAATGCTTGATTATATCAATAATATATAATTCACATAATTTTTTAACAATAATTCAGTCGATCTTTATTTTGCATAAAACTTTTAGCTGTGGTTGTTGTTGTTGGATTACTAGATATATATTTTTTCATTTAAGTTTAGGTATAACTTTAAATTTTTATTTTTTATTTCAGATCATTTTTAGCCATGTACCAAGCCATGTACATGTTCTGTTCTTCGAGAATGCAAGTATGTAGTTTTGAGTAAATTTTTATTTTTTTTTAGCTGAAAAAGGTTAGAATTTTTGTAGTTCATATCTTGTGTATGCGTTTGGATTTTTTGCTTTTCTTTTTTGTATACCTCGTGGTTTTATTTCTTGATATTTTATTTAAAGGTGGAGAATTGAAACAACTACAATTGAAAGGTATTTAGATTGACAACCCATACGTTTACTGGATTATATCACAGTTAGTTGGCGCCAAAATGTATACTCACGTTACTACTTGTATGTAATGCATTTGAGATATGTGAAGAAATTAGCTCAAGTATGTTGTATAGACAAACATATCTTGATGCCTAATTTTAGGGTATCATATTGCAACACCTGTTAAATAACCTGCTAAAAACTAGCAGTTGAAGTGCATATTTTGGGAGTATATAACTCGTAGATAACCTCACTAATTCTTAGGCTTGATTTGCAAATTTTGAAGCAAACAACTGGTTTTTGTAAGACTGTGCTTTAGTTGAATTTTACAAGTCATACTTATTTCTGAAAAGACCTCAACTTATTTTTGCAGCAACCTGGTGTTTCCCAAAAATTTCATTGTTAAGAACGAACCAATGTAAGATGAGCTCAAGACCGGATATATAAGAATGAATTGACACTTGCTCAAATAAGCAGTCATGGGCACAGAGAAAAAGCCTTTTCCTGTGACTAAATCAGAGATGCTCAAAACAGCGTCCCGGGTGGAACTCTTCAAAGCTCTCTGTAGATTTTGTATGGACGCACACAGAGTATCACCGAATTAAATGAATTAAAGGGATTAAAAATGTCTGCTAACCAGAAAAGCGCGAGTTAAAGCTCTCTGTGATAATCACTGATGTGCTCAAAGCTGCATATGACAATATGGGAATTTAGAGATTTTACTTTGGAAAGTTACCGCGACTGTTGGAAAAGCAAATATGTATAACGAAAATCCTCACTTATATCGAGGAGCCTTCGAAAGTCAAAAGCGGTCAAACGAAAATGTTTGCAAATAGTTTATATATGTATATATTTGCTACATTTTTAAAAGTATAGTTTTTTTTAATGAAAGTTTCAATAAGTATGTTGAAAATCTGGACAACTATTTATTAACGCTCAGAATTTTCGTCTGAAAAAAAGACACCAGAACACTGCGGCATCGTAGTTAATGCGGCCGTCGACAAATTGACTAGGGCAGGCTCATCGCCTGTAGTTATGGGGCAGGAGCCGTTTTGTGGACTAAGTAGGTCTTATACGAGGCTCGTAATAGAAGCGTGGGTAAACTCAGAATGCAGTAAATACTGGGGTGAGTTAGGGGGCTTTAGACAGGACACACTGCGCCGTCACCTGCACAGGATTGGTCCTTCCACTGAGACGGACTGCCGCCTTTGCCTTAAAGACGAGGAGACGTGGGAGCACATTATGTGTGATTATCCGTTAATAGGCTGTAATACAACAGTTCTTCCATTGTCGATGCCCTTTAGGTCAGGAGTACGCCTCCCGAGAAACTTTCTGCTTTTATTAAGATAGCTTGGACATCTTGGATCGTCAGGTTTAAGAGCCATCATAGGGATGCCAAAGATCTTCTCGGTCGCGGTCCCATAGACTTCACATTACATTATTATAAAAGGGGTAAATTACGAATACTTCTGTGATTTACAGTAAATCGAAAATCCTGACTCGGGCAGCGAAAGTTTCAATTGTAGTGCAATTAAAAAGCTACGAAGAAAGCTTAAATTTGTATTGCAAAATAGTGTTTAGCGTTGGTTATGTGAATGTATATTGAACCCTGACTAAGGTAGCGCAAGCTTATAAAAATCAATGGAAACCGTCAGTGGCGGATCCAGCGGAGAATTTTTGGGGGTTAAGCTACGTGTTAGTCAGTGGTGGATCCACGGGGGGTGTTTTAATACACAGACGCCATATTATACATACATATGCGCCATATGAAAACACCCACCGTGGGTCCGCCACTGGAAAACGTCAATACCAAGAATATTTATCGCGATTTTAAAGTTCATTGCAATGATTCCAAAATCACTACTTCTTGCTATGGTTGGTTGAAAAGTATGTTTTCGCCAATTTTATTTTAATTATACATTCATCATTATGTAGTTAGTAGGTATGTATATAAGCAATATTTTATAGTTATGTACGTATATGTGATTAGGTAGTTGTACGAGTTATTGATATATATGTAGTATCTAAAAGCTTACTAAATTTTACTACAGAGCTGCAGAGTCAAGCAGAAAAGGGCGCTACAGCATGAATATTTTTTTTTGCGCTCAAGTCAGTGTTGGCTTATGTAAGTATGTAGTTTTCGAAAACAATATACTCGCTACATATCTACTTGTGTATATGCTTTGCTTAATATNGGGGCGCTACAGCATGAATATTTTTTTTTAGCGCTCAAGTCAGTGTTGGCTTATGTAAGTACGTAGTTTTCGCAAACAATATACTCGCTACATATCTACTTGTGTATATGCTTTGCTTAATATGCATGTATATATATTGATCTGAGTAGTTTACTAACTAAATTCATTTTTCTCATTAAATGCTACTGTAATAGCAGCAAACACGTTTTTAAATTTGTTCATTCAAATTTGAATTAATTTTTAAATTTATTTTCACTTCTAATAAATTTTTATAATTTAAACTTTTCTTCGCTATGGATATTTACTCGTACATACATGTATGTATATATGTATGTAAGTATATCGGGAGGCTCAAACTAGTTATTTTATTGGCTGCTTATTGTAAAGAATAATCATCATCATATAATATACATACAAGAACCTTATCTTTATAGATGTATGTATATATTATGTAGGTATGTAAGTGTATATATTTACTATTAAATACTATGCTTAGAACTTATGGCTAATGTCGTTGTTTATTGAAGTGCCATTTGCAATGCCATTTTCCATTCCTTGCAGCCAGCCATTACATAAATCATTCAATATTCGTCACGCTAATAATATGCAAGTTGCGAGATTTCACAATTTTATTTTTGTCTTTAAATATGTATGTATATGCATTATATTTTTTTCTTAATTATATACTTATAGCAGTAATAGTGTTAAATAGTATTGTTCAATGTTTTATATTTTTATTGAAAAATTCATAATATTATTTTGTGTTTTATGTATTACGGCTCTTTTGTATTTACGTATGTACATTTAAATTAGCAGAAAACCTATGTTAATCAAATTGATTTGCTATTTATGTATGTATAAGCAACAACATTGGGAACGTAAAGGAGCTTAAACTTTTGATTGAAAAGGGAACAAAGCAATGTATTAATACGAAAAGTTCTGAATGCTGGCGAGAATAAAACAACTTCGAAAAATACCTTTTCAAATTATTTCAAAATGATGAGTGCGTGGGAAAACTTAAGTGAAATTGGAGTGAAAGCCTTTTTCAAATCGACATTTGAACACTTAGCGTTTTCCGAGAGCTTTTATAAGTTTGCAAAATTTCTCGAAACTCTTGTGCATGTTGAAGAGTTGGGAAAGTTTATGTAAAAAAATCGCACTGAAAGCTTTTTTAGAATTTCGAAAATTCACAAACTTGAAAAAAATCAGTACATTTTAAAAGCGTTTACTTGTTAAGTATTGAGTACATTAAGATGTCGACAGAATAGCAGTATTTGAAAGTGGTTTGAATTGCATGAGCAAGAAATCAGTAAATAGTTTTGGACTCAAAAATACCTAAAATATTTCGAACTTAAACTACTTCACAGGTAATTGGAGCATTCATGTGTAACGTTGAAATTGGCATATTTATTTTAAGGGGTTTAAAAGCTTCCATACGTGAAAGCTTAAGAATGCTTTCGGGCTACTAAAAGCTTTCGTGAGTGAAATGACATGTGCATGAAGCCACTAACCAACTTCTGACTGAGAAAGTACATTGAAATCGGGTTACCAGTTTTAAAAATATTTAAAGCTTCCATGTGTGAAAGCTCAAGAATGCTTTCGGGCTTAAAAACGTACTTACTACTGTATGAATTGCATGTGTATGAAGTCACTTAAAAGGGTTTTACTGAACTAAATACATTGACTGAATTATATTGAATATTGCAAAAGGAAAAGAGCTTTCAGGCAACTGAAACTTCATGTGTAAAGCTCAAATTTATGAAAGCGAATTGCTTCCTTATTTGAGTTTCCAGCTTTAAAATTTATATGTCGTCCATGTGTAAAAGCTTAAACAACTTACTGACTATTGCCTTCCAAAATCGTATGAATTGCATGCGAAAGGAATCACTAATTAGTTTTTGACACCAAAAACCTTTGAGTATTCCATAATGAAATCAGCTTATAGGAAATTGAAACATTCAGGTGTAAAGTTCAAACTTTATAAAGCTGAGCTGCTTGCCAGAGGGGGTTTTTAGTTTACAAAATGATGAAGGCTTACATCATTGAAAGCCTTTTGAGCCTGTTAAAAGCTTTGATGCATAAAATGTTTACATACATCCACACTATTGTATTTTAATTTGTATGAGTTACGTGTGTGAGTAGATACTAAATAATTTTCTTCCCCAAAAATGCACGATGAAATGGGAATTAGGTAATTGCACTTTTGTTGCGTAGAACTCAAAATGGAAACAACCATTTGCTGTCAATTTGCGACTTCAGTTTTTAGATTAATGTTTGAAAGCTTTAAAGCGCGTTTGAACTATTGAAAGCTCACATGATAGAAAGCTGCAATTGAGTTAGAAAATGGGCTTAAATTTTAAACACTAAAAAGGTGAAATCAATATATCCCTATAAAAATAGAACTAAAAAAAAAAAACAGATGACTCTTAGTAAATCAGCTAGGATACTTTAACATTAAGCAGTTATGCAAAGCCAACTGCTACATAAAAAACGAGTATGGAGTTTTCTTTTATATAATTTGTAATTAATTTGTGGTTACTTCAATTCTAATATACTAAATGTAATAATGCCTCGATTTGATTGCTTATTATTTATTTAATAACTTAGGGCACTAAGCCTTACATTTGAAACAGAACTTACATTTTTCAAATGTTTAAATTCCAACTAACTTTTAAGCTGCTTGTTTTAATATTTATTTTGCGTTTGTTTGTTTTCACGAATAGGTGTTGCAAGAAAATAACTTGAACCAATAATGTCTATTGCAATTACTTATGTATACGTGTTTGTTTGTTTATTTAAATTTCCATTACCTAAATAAACATTTTACCATTCTCTAGCTTGAATGTTTACATTTCTGAAAAATTTGAAACCGCATTCCGAAATTTTTATTTGGTAAATATTTCCTTTTATTTGGATGCATTCGAATATTTCATTACTTATTTGGTTATGCGAGTCTGTTTTTAAATAATCTAAACTTTGTTTTTTGTTTTTTGATACCACACGCTGTTTACTGTGAGTAAGTTATTGTTGCTGCCTGGATTGTTTGGTTTTGTTTTTTGTATTTAGTTTTTTGCAATTAAAACAGATTTTTCAATGGACTATTTTTGAAAGCATCACTGAGACGTTTTTTCAATTTGGCTGAAAATAAAAATGAAATGAAAAAGACAAATTATAACTAATGCGTAAATATTGGCATGTATGGAGCAATTGACAAATAAATACTATCAAAAATTAAGGGAAAATTGTAAAATTAAAATTCAACATAGTAAGCTAAGTTTTGAGTTGAAAAGAAAATTTTATAGAATAAAAGTTTAAAAAGCAGCAGAAAACGATAGACATGTATGTACATTAGGGTGGTCCTTAAATGTAGTAAGCAAATTTTTACATCAGATTACCTAAGCCTCAACCCCTACGTCGATGCTAATATAGTCGAAGGTATACATATAAATTTTGGTCCCTTTCCTTTATGGAGTTTCAAAAAATTAAAATGAATTTTATAATTGTTTAATATGTTCAACTGATTAGTATTGAATAAATATTTAAGTGAATCTTAAGTAATAAGTAGACTGCGGATTTTTATGGAGAAAACGGAGCCTTAAAATATGTACCACTTGACTATAAACAAAACTTATAAAAATTTGTACACACTGCTTTTAGTTATGTGGAACATATTTTTAGGCTCCGTATTTTGCACAAAAATCCGCAGTCTAGTCATAAGTAATTTTCTCCATGTCTCACCAATAAAAATTTTTGTTTATTTCAAGATAATTATATTTTAAACTATAATACTAAATATTCAATTCGAAGGTGTCTGAACTTATATTTAAGACGCGATTTTTTACTATAAAATATTGAAAGTTTTTCGGAAGATAATTTTTTTAAATCAATTTATTTCTCCAACCAATTTCGTGTAAGATGCACGTAAACATTATTAAATAGCTTATAATTCAATAGCAGTTTTATTTAAAAAAACCACCAACTAATATAAACTTGAGTATATTTCAATAACCCTTTTAATTCAGCCGTAGTATTTATTCACTAGACCCAAACCTTACCTGATAGTGAATATACTCATTTTTTAAATTATGGCCACAAAATGGGTATCAAATATCACTGTGCAGCATATTGTAAGGAGTCAGATAGACATTTTTATAAGATGCGAGCGTGTCATTTTAATTCGAAATACGGTGAAACCCTGATATAACGAAGTTGAAAGCGCAGTTATATTTAGAGAATATCAAACCCTCCATGCAACCAAAAAAGCAAAAATTTTAAAAAAATTCCTCATAAGTATAGTATAGTTTTTCTTTATAACGGCTAACCTCAAAATATTAAGAATTCGCTACGTAGAGGCTTTTGCTAACGAAACTTTAACCATATGTATATTTCGAAAGTTGTCATTTATATAGCTATGGAGCGTTTTTGTCTGGAAAATTTTGCAACAACGACATTTTTCTATACTGAGTTTTTAGTTCTATCAAGATTCGCTGTATCGCGCTTTCACTGGCATGATGAGTGAATTCCAAATGAAATTAGTTGGCCTGAGAATATTAGCGGAAAAGTTAGACGTTCCAAGAGTTTACTAACTTGATTTATTATTTCAAAATGTTAGTATTAGAAAGATGTGAAGTGTTTATAATTCTTAAGATATAATGAACGATTTGTTTAACTAAATAAGTATAGAATGGTATTTAGGTATGTAACTATATTGTTTGGTTATCGTTTATAAAGAAACTTGTTAAATATTTTTATGTTAAATGTAGATTTTTGTATGAACCGTAATATAATCCTCTTAAAAAAGGTGCATACTTTAAACGCTTCTTGGAAATACATATATTTTATGTAAATAAGTATGCAACTTTGAATACAAAATTATGTATTTACACATGTTGATTAAATACTGCCCCTGAATTACCTACCATGCTAATATGATTGAGAAATAAGTACGTATGATTATATTTTGGGCGTTGAATAAAAATATAAATATGTACGCACATCAAAATTTCGTATGATTACTTCTGTTTTGTAAAGTTGTTGCTGCAAGACTTTATGGAAAAGAGTTCCAAATCATATGCTTCTAGAACGGTGATGGTCACCGCCTTGCATACAAAATATCACTAGAGTAACATTGGATTTGAGAATTTAGCTAAGAGCTTTCTAGGCGTGAACAACAAAAAATTCAGCACAATCTCTGAAAAGATTTTGACCGATCTAGACTAAGTATAATACCTAATAGCCTATTTCCACCAAAGACGTAACTGCAGTTAAGAGCTCAAGAGTTCCAAGAGTTTTAATATGGGGTGATTGAAAATTTTCATTTCTTTTCTATTTCGTTTGTGTGTGAGCAAACTGAAGTTAAGGCTTGGTGGCAATGCACTATAAAAGTTCGTTTCTTGAGCCATAAAGTGTTCGCTTATTGTAAATAAGGAGAAAATTTATTAATTGTTTAAATTAATAAAAAAGAAGAAATCATACGAAGCTTGAATTGAATGGTACAGAATTGAATCTTTCACAGAGGGTTAAATATCTTGGAGTGCTTTTGCGTTCTACATGTAACGCAGCATTTATAGAGGAGAGCGAGCATGGAATAATGATAGGCAGCAAATGGCTTAGGTTAGGTCAGTTAAGCTGGCATGCATCCCATCACTTATGGCGTTTGTGTTTCTACGAAAAATGTTGCATTTCATCGCCCTCTTCTTAGTGTTTGTGCGTAGAGGGAATTTTTCGGTACACATAAGGCAACAAAATAAGTTTAGAAAAGCGCTGGATGCGCGTAGTATGGACTGATAGATTTAAATCTGCGCTTTGCAAAAGCAGGCCACTGAAAAGGTAGCGCTGAGATGATTCCAGCTCATCATCTTCCAGACAGCTGCGGCACATCGGTTACGCCCTAATATTAAGACGCATGATCTCCCATTGGGCAGTGTCCAGTAGAAACCCCCAACGAAACCGAGATTTGTCGCTTAGTAAGCGGGAGCAGGTTCCTAGGATGCCTATGAGCAACTACCTGCTTAAAGGGCCTTGCAATTTTGCGTATCGCAGGTCCGCAGGTCGCCAGCGGTAACCCAATGACTTCTCTTTCCATGGTGATGGTTTCTAGGGGCCGCTGTCTGGACAAATTCTTCGAGCACAGCAGTCTTCTACAATATCGGTGAGCTCCGGAACCCAACATCACTCAGCTGTGAAGTAATACGAGGTAAAAGCGAGAGAGAGATCAGAGAATCCTAGACCAATTTTGACATTACGCATCACCGATCCAATGACTCTGATCGTCGCCGCTTGTATATTTTTTAAAGCAGATCCCTCTAATTGGAGTACGCTACAGAAGTAGGGTAGCCTAATTTAATATCTAAGTGTAGTTCCTCACAAAAGACAGCTCTGGCATCCTTGAAAATATTCACGAATCGCTTGTATTGCCTACGAAAACTTAAAAAAAAAAGATTTTTTTTTACTTATTTCCTCAATGTAATGAACATTTTCATGTACGTATATATCTTAACCAATATTTTATAAAATTATATGTATGTATACTTATGAGTTATGTAGATGGTTTGAATTGGATATCCCATGCAGCGTGTGTTTTCTGCTAAATATTCTGTGTAACTACATGGAAATCAAAAAGATAACTTATTTCCCATATTCAGTTAGATAACTGTATAGTCACATACATACATACAGACAGACATTGGTAACATTCCTGTGCCGACTTATACATAAATGTGAGTAAGTAAGTGCAATGTAGGAGAGTGATGAACGGTTTGACTAATAAATATTAAACTAATTAGTAAAATTCCCATTTTATGTATGTACATACATATGTATGAATATTATTTGTGTGCAACCATTGATTACAATAAGTAAGTAGTAGTAATTACATAATATGAAAAATATATAGTAAAATAGATGCTTAGTTTTGCAATTACTATGCGCATACTTAAGTATACACTTCAATACAGTTCCAATTGGCGAGCATCCACGCATTTTTGGCTAAATGCACATAGATACATAAACACATTTGTAAATATGTATTCAAGTAGTTTTACATTTGATCCTGCCACCATCATCTTCTTCGCTCGCAAAGATCGCTTGCTGCCATATGGTTATGTATGCACGCTTACTTACCAATTAAAAAATGCTTTTAAATTTTTTACGTATGAAATGCCAAATCTTTTTCATACAAGCTGCAATTATAAGAGAGGCACACACACAAACTTACCTTATAGACTTTAACAAAATTATTTTTAAGTAAGTAGAATTTTTATTTATTTATTATAAGCAAAATAAGTAAGTACTTCATGTTTATGGTATGTATTTGTTGCAATTTAGTACATTTGTATGCATGTACGAGTATGTCAATATTGCAGGCATGATGTAGTTTTCATAATTGTCAGTACTTATTTGAATGTTACAAGCAGAAAGTTGTATGTATGTATGTATGTATGCAGTTAGACATTGATGGGCGTGGAAACCAATAAATAACAGGAAACAGCCAGTGGCATGTTGAGAAGCAGAGAGAGAGAGAGTGTGTGTGTGGGAAGTAGATTGATAGGCATGGAACAATGTGGGAAGAATACGCCGTTGAGTAGGATACAGATAGATAGATAGAGAGAGAGAGAGAGCATAACTAGTGAATGCAAAGAAGGTACGGTACATATGAAATATGTATATAGAAATATATTTCTAACTTACAAAAAAATTAGCTATTGTTTGTGTTACCAAACAGGGATACTAATCAAGGTGATAGTGTCAAAGCAGTGTTGCAGCATGTGATCTACCATATACACCAAAAAAAAAATTAGTTACATGAGTAAAGATACCACCAACAGATTTTCATTTACCCTATGTAAAGAACGTGTCAAGAGTTTGATTTTCGATTATTCATAAATACCCGCCAAATACATACATATGTATGTATGTACATTATACTGCATCACCAAAAAAGTTGCATTTTTTCCGGCGGGATTACAAAACTTATTATATTTTAAGACTTGCACCGAGATTTTTGGAAAAATATTAAGATTTATGTGAGCTGGACCAGTTTGAACATGCCTCTAAAAATTTAGTTTTTTATGAATAAAAATAGTTTCTTAAACAATTTTTTGAAAGAAAATCCCCTCAGACGACAAAACACTTTAAGCTTAAAAAATCTACATAAAAATATTTAAAAATTTGTTTCAACGGAACAATAGTTATGAGGTTTTTGATGCTGTTTTTAATTTTTAACTGACTTCCAAAAAAGGAGAAGGTTATCAGTTCGTCGGAATATTTTTATTTTTATTTTATTTTTTATTTTTTTATGTATGTTACTTTGGACCACGTCAACCGATTTCGATAATTCCTCTTGCATCCGAAAGGTAGTGTCTCCGATCAGTGGATCATGAGATATATATATATATATATTTATATGAGAGTGGAAATCGGTTTTTTTTGCTAAAAATGACTTGTTTTTCGAAGATTTGTTTAAGAAAACCTTGAATACTGCTTTAAGACTTTATTAATATAGACTTATGAGGTATCAGTGGAGGTCTTTTCTCATTTTTTAAGTCCTTTACAAAAAAACTCATTCACGTCGCGTTTTCTCTATCAAATGCCAAAACATTTTAATTCAAAATGGAATAACACTCGTTTATCTTACCTTCCTCTTTGATACTTTGAATGAGCTTATTTGCAAAGAAATAAAAAGCGTGAGGCAATACTTCACCAGTGATATTTCATAAGTCTAAATTAGAAAAGTTTTGGCTGAGTTATTCAAGTTTTTCTTTAACCAGTCTTTGAAAAAAGTTCAAAAACAGCATCAAAAATCTCATTAGGATGACTTTGTTAAAAATTTCTTCTTAATATTTCTATGCAAGCTTAAACTGTTTTATCGTCTGATGCTTTTCTTTTTAAATAGTTAAAACAACTGTTTTCAACTCAATCAACTCAATTCAAATCGGTCCAGCTCTCGTAAATGTAAATATTCTGCTGTGATATTTTGGTGGAGTTCTTAGCAATAATAGATTTCATAATTCCAGTGGAAAAGCAGTTCCGATTTTGTTTTTGAATGGGGAGTGATGCTGTCTAATGTACATATCTTACTTGTATTTGGCCACATAGCGTTCGCTATAAGAATATTACATATTTCTATGAAAACCCCGACTTAAAGAACAAAAAGTGTTTCCAGACTTGACGCATGACAGCCATTGCTAAAATACTTGGATAAAAACGAGCGAAACGGCTACGTAAATTAATTGAAAATGGGCAAGGTAGCTAACCAAACCAATACCTATGCAAGGCAATTCGAAGTATTTGGTTTAAGTGCCAAGAATGCTGTAGAGTAACCTACTGGGGCCGAACTGGTTCGGTTCTAGAGAATTTAGAATCATGGCTAGTACGCGTTAACTCCTTTCTGTTTGCTAGTAAATGTCCTACGAAGTGTCAACACCTTATGATCTTAAATCTTGTCGCAGAGGTTAAATGTTTAGGGATTTACTTTGACTCACAACTAACGTTCTCAACCCATATTAATTACATAATTTCCGAAGCTTAAGCTTTCATTCGTCGTAATGGTTGGTTATTTTGGGATCCCTTCCTTCCTTCTTTTTGTTGCTTCATTGAGATCTAGGTTAAAATGTGCAGTTTTCATTTTAGCTTTATGTGTTGTGCCCCATAATTTGGGAAATGTCCCTTTATTTTAGTCGGAATTTCCGAAAACCAACTATGTAAAATTCTTGACTTAATTCAGAACCCTTATTGAGTTAATTGAGACTCCTGAATATTATCCGTCTCTCTCCGTTAAAACACTTAATTTTATTCTGCTAAATTGCTTTAGGTAGGATTTAAGCTATTACGCTTTATAGTCAGTAAGAATTTGTGTTCCATTTGATTTAAATTTTTCTTTGGGTGCATTGGAGAGAAGAAATCTACATAAGGTTTGTGGAACTTGGTCAGCTAGCTAAGCTTACATGGATCTGCCTGCACTTGCTTGCTATAATTAACCGATTTTTGCGTAGTAGAAAACAAATTAAGAAAAGCTAATTTCGCTGAGTAATGCACCCAAAATGGTGTAATTGTACTGAATGTACGTTAGAATTAAAACAAGGGCCTAAAAAAGTTAAATTGTATCTACCATTTCACCACTGCTCTCCACCCATGTCGGCATTGTAAGTATACTTTATTAATGACGAAGCTAGAAAATCATTTTTGGGGTGACTGTTCTGGACGTTGAACTGCTTCAATTAGCATTGCAGGAATTTATTCTAATTCTGGTTTTTTTTTGCGGTGGGATATCAGAAGGTAGCAAATTCGATCTTTATTTTCACTCATTTCCAATTCAATATGTGTTTTACTTATAACAAAGATTCACACAACGCAGAAGTTGCAACCAAATTTAGCTTTCTTTGTAGCTGATGTTGGACACTAACAATACAAAACAACTTAAGCAGTTCTTACTGCTCTCTGCGTAAATGTACAAGAATGAATGCAATATAACTAAATAGAAGGGTTAGTATTTATATTAAAATATTTTTGAAAATATTTCAAGCTTTCTTTTGTTTACTCCAACGAAAAGTGTATGTCAAAGGTTAAACAAAGCTAAGCTGAATTAGTGTATGCCGATCATTGATATTAAAGAATTTTAGAGAAAACTCTAGACGTTAGAGAAGCGGTAAGCAATTTTTAGAGTGTAAAGTGCAAGCGAAAAAGCGACAAAAGATAACTCATGCAACTAATGACAAACATTTTTTGTTCCAATATTATTTTAAAGTCCAGAGTTGTTTGTTGTGCTGTTGAACCTTTCACTGGACACCAGGGCGTATGAGTAATGACCGCAGCCTAGGTGAAAGTGTTAAAGTAGGGGTGAATAAAGCAAAAACAAGTATAGCATTGTGCGCTTTATTTTGTTTGTGTGACAGTAGGGGAAGAAGAGAGCAGAAGGTCGCATATGTACATATGTATGTTTGTGCGTAGTACTTAAGTATGCCAATGCAGAGGGTTAGTGACAGAGAGAGAGATAGCGAGAGCGAGAGCGAGATAGAGTTTAATTAAATAGCCAAGTGCGAGTATAAGTACGAGAAATAAAAGAACAACATTTAGTTTTTGTTTTAGTTTATATAATTTTTATTCAAGTTTTTTTTTGCTGTTTTTCTTTTTTTGAAAGTTTTATGTGTGTTAAATTTTCAAAGTAACAATTTAATTAATGTAACATCATTTCTTGTTTTTTTTTCTTTGCTTTTTGTTTGTTGTTTTTGTATTTTTGTTTTTAGTATTTTTTGTTTGTTTTCATGTACCGCTATGAATTCAGTTTTTTCTTGTGTTTTTGCTTTTCTTATTTGCATTTTGTTTGCACGGGAGCTTTTAGGGTTCTAACGTTTCGTTTTTGTTTTGTTTAATTTTTGCCTTGTTTTGTTTAAGCTCAACATAATAATGTAACTACATAATGTATATACTCATATAAATGGTTTTTCTTTTTATACATTTAGTTTTCCCTCTGTATTTTGTTTGTTTGCTTGTTTGTATATACGCTTGTTTGCATGTATGTTTGTATATATGTATATGTCATTGCTTGTTTGCTTGCTACATGCTGCATATTTAGTTTATGTTTTTACTTTTATCCTCGTGCTATTCGGTTTTTGTTTGTATGCCTTGCTGAGTTTTTCATGCAATTTACGTTCCATTCTAATTTACATACATACATTAAAATATGGCACATTTACTATATATGTATATATGTATAAACTCATGTGTGCTTCTCTGTTCTATTCTGTTTGTGTGTTTTCGGGGCAATTTTAACCAATTTTTTTATACACTTTGCATTTTGTCTAGTTTTCATTATAATCGTTCCACAAGCCAATATATGTACATACATATAACTTAATACATATGTATATGTTTGGGTTTTGTTTAATATACATACGTTCTTTGCGCTTCACTATAATATAAGTTGATCAGCACTGAATTTATTTACCTACGACTTTTATTTATTATTATTATTTTTTTGTTTTGGTAACTAAAAGGCTTACACCCAGAATGGTTGTTGTTGTTTGTTTTAAATTTGCAATTTATTAAACTTAAGTCTCGCCATTTTCTGAGTTTTTGTAATAACTCCAATTGTTATGGGCAAGTAGTGAATGTGTTTACTATTTGTTACTAAATTTGTATTTTGTTTTTGTTTTCAGCTATATTTAATTTATTTATACTAAATAATTTTAGAACTTGTTTACTTTTTTATTTGTTTTCAAATATTTAAATACTTTTTATTTTGCTATATTATTTTTTACTAATAATAATTTTCATTTTCCTAGTTTCAAGTGAAATTATCTATTATGAACGTTAAGAGTTCAAAGGTTTTAGTCTAGGGAAAAATAAGAAAAAATCTTTAAGTTCAAGTAGGCTAAAGTAGATTTTAAATAAGTAGCTCGAGAGTAAGCTTTACAAATTTGGTCTTTCAACTGCGCCATAATGGCTAAAGGTCTGCGTGGTTACTGTTTTGAGTAGTAGCCTCAAAATTAACTTTTATCTAAGATTTAACTTTTAAGGGGATTTTCGAACGCTAATAGACTTGATTTCTGCCAGTTTTTTTGAGTGTTTGTTTTGTAGGAAACCGTATCGAAATATTTATTTAGGTAATAATTTAACTCGCTGAAAGTTAGTTGAAAGTTTTAGTAATTCGGGTATCTGAGTGAAAATACTTTCTACTTAGCTAAAAATTGTCTGTACCTTCAATGCGTAAAATTGTTTGTAAATTGCAGAAAAATATGGCTTGGCAAAGTTTATTTATTGTTTGATAAAAACAATATCTAAGCATGAAACTGTGTTTTTTTTTTTACTTAATTCACAATCCTATAATACATGCACGTATGTATGTTCTTGTACGCTAATTATTATTATTTTTTTTAATTATATGCGTATTCATTTACAGGTTCTGGGTTGCAATGTTGCCTGCGTTATGTTTCATTTATTTTTGTTTTCAGTTTTATGTATTATTATAAGTATATGTATGTAGTTTATTCATAAATACAATTATACACGACATAGCCGTAAACAACAATTCTAAACATCGCTCTAAGAAATTTTATTATACATACAATAAATACATACACTTATTAGTTTTTTTTCATTTGTATTCTGTAAAAAACATACATGCAGAGAATTTTATTAGAAATTTCAGCAAATGGGGATGCGGAAAAGGTTGGTAAGAAAAACTGAATAAACTGTAAAATATAAAAAGAAAAAAAAACACGAAAGGTTTGAAGAAACCACAATAGTTTTGTGGAGCTTTGTGAGGAAGGTTACAAGAGTCTGCAATAGAATAAAAAAATACAGAAGAAAACTGAAAGTAGTTTTGTATAAATTGCAAAAAAAAAAAAATACCTACGTTTAGTGAACATAAAATTAAATTGCATTTTTTGCTATGTAGATTGCACGAATTTGAAGGTTTTTAAGAAAAAAAAACTGCGTTTGTTTATGTTTTAAGTTTTGGGTATGCCGGCCTTCTACTTTCGCAAATCTTTTACCAGAAAGTAGGTGCAAATTTTTCAGTAACAACTAAAGGAAAAGTTAGAAACTAAATAAGTGAATAGTTTCTTTGAAAAAATCTTTGTTCAGTGGGGGACTGTAACAGTTATTATTAAAATAATATTTATGATTATTTATTTTCTATTTTTAAATAAATTTGTTTTTGTTTTGTTCTAACAAATATAATAATGCATCAATATTTTTGTAATAAAAACTAATTAACAATTTAAAGTTCCTAAGAATTAACAATAAATAATTTAACAATTATAATTTTTTTTAACAAATTTATATTACACAAGGAAATTCTTAAGAGTAAATAATTGCACAACAAATTTATTGTAGTACAGAAAAGTTATGTATGCATCAATAATTTTATTTTAAAATGTTCCTATTTTTAAAGCCAAAAATTTCCTGCTTGCACTCAAATTGTCTTTGAATCATGACCGTATTGAATTCTGCTCTCTTCACGAAATTTCATTGAGCACACAAACCACTTACGAGCAGCAATCCAGCTTACCATATTAGCAACAACACGAACCCCCTTTTTTTTAAACAGTGGCGCTTTGGCTGCAAAAATTATAAGAATGCAGGAGAGCTGGAGCCGAAATCAGTTATTAAACTTGGTGAGCAAATACCGCGCATTGAGTGAAAGCACTCTCTGGTCGTCGCTCACACATGTATGTAGACGATTTAGCAACTGCGATCTTTCTTCCTAAATTATCGAAGTCAGTCACGAAGAAAACCTATGCCACAGTAGAAGCTATTTAAAGCTTTACGTATATTTTATACAGAGCTTTAAGCTTCCCACAAATTTTCTTCATACGAACACTTTTACAGCTAAAATACAGCAGTCGCGATCGAAATACATACATACATATATGCAGTGGGAAAAGCTTTTTAAAATTTGATTTAAATTTTATATGTACGCCTTCAGCGTAAAAGCTCTCTCTGCTTATCGTTGAAATACAATTTTATGTGCACGCATTCGGCGTAAAAGCTCTTCGTGGTTATCGTTTAAATACACAGCCACCACCACGCAATTTACCTAAGTAGCGTAATTCAAACGAAATTGAGTGTATTCCGAATAGAGTTTAAGTTTCATAGATATAGTGTTTTACCGATTAACTTTATTTATTAATTTGGAAAAGAAGGATGTTTGTTTAATCTTGACCTTTGCGAAAAATGATCACTAACAGACAAATAAGTAAAAGTAAAAATTAAAGACAGAATTTTTTCGATGCTAACCTAAGAAAATTTCCATATTTGGTTAAGCCGAATTTTCACTAGGCATTGAATTGACAAAATTTCAGTCCTTCTTCCGCGTTGACTTCTAACAAGTACTGTAATCATCAGTTTCCATATAACATTCGCTTTAGGTGCCATTGCCTTTTTTTTTGTGAATTTTGTCATTGAATGCCACGTGCAAACTCGACATTATAGAAGTTTACTTTGTGATGTTACAAAAAAACATATCGCTTGAATGTAAATATTGATAAAAATATGTACGTAGGACATCCTACATAAAGTCAAACATAGAGTACATAAAGTATGGATAGTTACACAAGTATACGGCTAAGTTAGTACACATAAGTACATAAGTAATAATTCGGTAAAGAAAAACGCACAAAGTTACAAATGTATTCGCTTTTGGAGTGCAAATCGCTGAATTGTTGTGTAGCCTCTTGGTTGAATGTGGAATCGTTACAGCACTTCGTATTTCAATATGGATTCATGTTAAGTAAGACCAGATGTTGGCTAGTTGTTGTTGTAGTTGTAAGCCTGGTTGGATGTTTTTTGTTTGCTTGTTTCTTTGTTGTTTCGGTGTTGTTGCTGTTAGGGCTAGTGTGTGTCGACAATATTCTTGCTTACTCTTTACAAACTTGAATGCAAATGCGATTTTTCTCTTTTATGTCATAACTTTAATTTGTGTTTTTCTGCCGTTTACTTGCACTTTTTTTATGTACAAACATAAATGATTTAACAAAAAACCATAACTGCCATAATTAATGGCGCGCACACAAATACACATTTAAAGTTAGTATGAAACATTTAATTACAAAAATACACATACAGAATTTTTTGTTTCAAAAACAGCACAGAAGAATGAATAAAAAAAGAGACACAGCAAGAAAAAGAGAAAGAGAGAGAAATAGAGATAAAGAAAATAGAGAAAAAGAGATAGTAAGTGACATTGAGTTATACAAATTTTTTTATGTTAGTTTTGGCATGTTTAAAATATTTACATGAATATGTAAAATATTTTTAAAAAAAAAAAAAATACATGAATATGTATGCATAAAAAATATAAGCAAAATTTATGAAAACAAATTTAATATGTAGATTTATTTTTATACATGTAAGCATATATACATATGTATGTAAGTAGTACGTTTATAATAATTAAGAAAACATGCTGCAAATCGATATGTACGAGTATGTATGTCAATATATGAATATTTATGCAAGTGAGTGATGGTTAAGTACATAAGTATGCTTATTAAGTGTTAATAAAGTAAATACTTTTTATTGAGGGCGATCGTCTGATATGTGCAGTAATACACTTATCTATATGCCTTTAGGTGCAAAGATATATGTATGTATATGTGTATGTTTATGAGTGTAACGATATAAATTGCATATAAAATAGATGTACTAAAATTTCTAATTTCATAAAATCTTTTATATAAAATATTCGTTGTTTATGAAACAGGATAAGTTATGTTTTAATGATGTGAGATTGTTATAAACCCTAGTTGGAGGCACTCTTAACCTTCTTGCATAGTTAATCGACTTTAAGGAGCGGCTTGAAAATTTTGTGCAATTTTTGCAGCACCTATATAGTGGGCTTTGACTAAAATAACGCAAAACTGACAAAAATATTATATTCATCACAAATTCATCACAACGGATATGTAACCGGACTTTTTTTTTAATCATCGAAACGCTAAGAAATTTTCATACACAATGCGTAGTGTTTAATATTTGCTTCATAACGATGATATGAAATATTCGAACAAATTCCTGAAATTAAAAGCACCTAATTGCGATCGCTTTTTCAGAGCCTTGAAGATGTTTTCTCATTTAGGATGTCGTTTAACTTATAAGTTACGGAATTACTATATATGTATACCGGAAAATCTCCTGATTTGGAACTAAAACATGGCTACACTTTTATATCTTTGATAGACTTTGGCTGGACTAGAAATTGACTCGATACATTCCAGTTTGTCGATAAACTGCAATAGTGCAAAAACACTAAAAAAAAAGGAATGGCGATAACTCGACTAATTTTGCTGGCTCCATATTTTTCAATATCGGTCGACAAATTTCGGTAACTCGTTACAGACTGGTAACTGGTAGAAATATCGATAACTCGATTTACTTTGAAAATTCCGAAAACTTCGGTTTATTGACACAAAATGTTTCAAATCAATAGATACCGATAACTCGATAAGTTGAAAGAACTTATTACATTGCGATAATTCATTGAATTCATTGAACTCGATAAATATTGATGATACAAAAAATATCGGTAACTTGATACATTTCGTTAACTTAAAAAATTTCGATAAACTGACAAATATCTTGATAACTGTCGGTAAATTTCGACAGTTAAGTTTCTGTGTCTCTATAAATTTTGACAGCAATGCTCAATTTGTATAGTTCGATACATTCCTATAACTTCATAAACAGAGTTAGCTCAATGAGTTTCGATAACTGAATTTTGGATGACTGAATTAATTTAAAGTTTCATCGAAAAACTCTGTGAATTTTCTTACCCTTTCAGTTACCCAAATTCTTATGTACATATGTACTTCTCATTGTTTTCATTTTCAAACCGAGCAGCTTGCAACAACAACTCTACACATATTGCTGGCTAAAGGTGAAAATGTGCCAAGTCCATTTTTTTAAAAATTTAGTTTTTCATGCAGAAGGACAGATAATGCGATACTACGTGGACTTTCAATTTCAAAAAATTAACTTGGCATCTTTTCACGCTTAAATAGCGAAATACGGAAATATTTTAAAGCCGCGTTTATCATAAATATTCAACAAATGTACATCTTCATCTACAGAAAAATACCTTTCCAATTGTGTTCTTTGTTTCGCAAACGATCCTGTAGAGCCGCCAAACTAACGAGCACAAAACACAAAAAAAAAAGTTTCAATATGTATGTGAAACCTAAATTATACAAGAAATTCATCTAAAGGCCTTTTTTCACATAAATAATTACTTGCCAAATAAGCAATTTCATCGGTTTTCAACTGTAGAGTATATACAGGGTGGCGCCGAATGAGCTATATGGTTTAAATGGTTTATAACTTTTTTATTTATGCGATTATTATAATTTTATTTATTTTTTTAATACAGGCAAAAATGATATCCTCTAAGTGATGTCCATTTTCTGCTTCGCACATATGTACGTGCTCTTTTTAGCATATTTTCCATAACTTCTCGCGGACTTTCGGGTGTAATGGCCATGATTTCATTTCGAATGTTGGTTTCGAGTTGGAGAATGGTTCTTGGTTTGTTAACGTACACTCTTTCTTTCAAATATCCCCAAAGAAAACTGTTAAAAAGAATTCAAGCCATATAGCTCATTCGGCGCCACAGAGTACCTCAATAGAGGTCTTACTTTGAAGGCGAGATGTACACACATACGTACATATGGTGAAATTTTTAAAGCACATCATAACATCATTGAAGAGATGTACGATGATGAAAAATGTTTCCACTTATTTATGTATACTTATTAAATGTGTTTGTTGACTTCTTCATTGCCAAAGAAGCCTCGCTAAAAAAATTACTGCAGCTGAGTAAAGTGAACGAGCCTTTTTTTTTTTAATATTCAACAAAACTTCATCGAATAGAAGTGTACTACACATACGGAGGAATTCCAACATTCCCTTTTTGTTTTAGCACATAAGAGCGAGGCTTACACCAAGTAAGTTTTGAATTAATTGCTTAAAGTTTTTAATAAACTTTTTTAACTCAGTACTCGAACGACGCTGACTTTTTGATGCGGGTGAGATGCTGTTTAATATTTTAATTCGATTTATAGTAGGATAGAAGTTGACTTAAACCTATCACAGCTGCACTTGCTTAGCTTTTGCGCATTTTACTTGCTATCTATCGAATAAAATACATACTTACATATTGCACGTTTAATAATATAGATATGTAATTCAAAATTTACGTATTTGGAGATTTCATCATACAATTAATAAGCTGAATATGCGCAGCCTAACAGATGACGAAACTTCCCAAATATGACGAAGATATGTGTCTTTCCATCTATCTTTTAGTATACCAACTGTATGAATTTATCAAATTTTGATTGCGTTTTGCCACAAAATTGAAATTTCAAAATAATTCTGTATATTATTAAACGTGCAATATGTGTGTACGATTTTAACATTATTATTATAATATTCTGTTTTCTTGAGTTCTACATACATACATATATTAATTATACCTATAACTACATGCGTTAATATATGCATTACCAAATAAGAAGAACATGTTACAGAAGTCCTAATTTTTTTTTATTTTTTTATTTTACAAGTGAATTCTTTCTATTTTGTGATTCTTAGCCTTTCTGGCTATTGGATGGGAGAAATTATTTCCAAATCTCGGTTAGTATTGGGTGGGATTTTCAGTGGTGCAATTTTTTGGTTTGTTTGGATGTGTGTTTTCTATTAGCTATCACAAATATGCTTAAATCTGTTTTGCTGCTTGAAACATTTGCGCTCTTCCACCCATTGTCTAGGCGGAGAGAGCCTCAAATGTTGGCAGCAACAGAATCATAATCTAAAATGGTGTGTTTGCTTAAACTGTCTCTTTATATATGCGTGGTAATTTTTTTTTCTATCAATCGTTGCATGCGACGATCGATAGGTTAGTAGTTCGTAAAACTATCTGTTTATGCACTAAATGTCTATTATAATATATTTATAATCTGTATCAAGTGAATAATACTAGTCTGTTGGAAATTTTTTCTTGATATGGTTATATGAAGTATAGGATTTTCTAAATGAGTTTTATAGACTAGTACTAGCCGGATAAGAAATACGGGTATTTAAAAAAAAGGATACTATTTATTAGCTGACTATAATTGAAAGTATTATGGTGCTGCATAAACGTTTGCAACCACAGGTTTCCTAGCAACAGTTACGCTATCAGAAGCGATATTAGTTTTAAAAGCTCGCGTTTATTGTTCTGATTACACTTAGGACACGGAAGTTTGGCCCGGATAAATGACACTCTTTGTGAAAAGCTTCCTGGCAATAAAAGTTTTTGGCTGGAACTTTCGAAGGTTAATAAAGAAATATACTAAGATCGTCTGAGATCATAAAAATTGGGTTGAGTTAAATTTAATTTTCGTAGTTGGACAAATATAAAATTAGTTTAAAACAGGAAAACTGAGAACTAAGTATTGGGATGATTCCCGTCGCACCGAATAGCCACGGCCCAGCAGACAGAGACCATTCAAGTAATATAGCATTACTAACCTGTAAGGACTGTAAGGACGGTATACCAACGGCCGGATGGGACTTGAAATATTCTATGTCGGATGTTTTCACTCAGCGCCTACTAAGTCGACTTAAAGCAGATCAGTGTAGTAGTATGCATTTAGCGCAAGTTAGCACAGGTACTCTTTTGCACTTTGAGTCTGAACAGATGATTGGCTAGCAGTTAATCCTTCTAACATTGAACTTGTCTCCTTTTCAAGAAAAATAAAGGTCCCTGAATTCCTGTTGTAGCTGCAAAAGTGGCTTCAAAATGTGGAAGCACGCTCAGTACCGGCACGAAGCGAACTTAAATGAGCTTGAAAAAAGATGGTTCAACGGTATTAGAGGTGACTTAGATGTCGGAACTGATCACATCTTTTTTTACTTCCGCATAGAATTCTTATACGAAACCCAGCCAGGGAGGAATAGCGCCAGACAAAAATGAACGAACATATGAATACATAGCCATAATAAATCACCTATGGTGAAATTGAGACGACTGTAAAATCTCCAGACCTCTATGGTCTCGAGGCTTAGTATGAAGCGTAAGGAGGAGCACTTGCACTTCAACAGATCTGTAGTAAGAACACTATCGGCGCCGTACAGTGGTTCAAAACTACCATTAACAGTTCATAATTCAACGGAGTCTTAATTTTTAAATCAATGTAATGTTATGTTTTCTCTATAAAAATTTCGTCCAAGCTTCAATTGAAACCATATAAATCACAGTTTCAAGCTTTATACAAAATTTAGGAAAACTCAACAAATTTTCATCAAAACTTCAACTTTTTAATTTGAATCTTTAGAACATTTTTGGGTATGCAGATCTATAGCCCAAACTCTTCTAACAAAAAAAAAAATGTAACCCTAATAACATTACACTTACACATATATTAGTGTTTGGCCGAGCTTCTCTTCCGATTTGTGGCGTGCGCCTTGATGTGGTCCCACCCACAAAGGGAAGGGATCTACAGTTTTACGCCGACCACGAACGGCGATTGTATTTTTACGAGAAGCTGTTTTTCATGGCAGAAATACACTCGGAGGTTTGCCATTACCTGACGAGGGGCGACCTCGAGTTAGCAAAACGCAGATTTTATTGCGGATTTCGGCAGAATATCGCTTAGTTAACAATATTTGTTCCACAACTTTTTCAATCCAAATAGATATTGTGGCGAAATCCACAATAAAGTCTAAGTTTTTGAACTTTGGTTTTAATATAGCCACGCCCATTTCTGGAATACTCTTTGCTTGATGTAGATATGTTAGCTTTAAAAGGACGTTAAGATAAAGTCTCTACGATGAGCAGAACCCGAGATATAACGATTTGAAGAAGTACATGATTAGTCAGAAAGACGAAAAAATGCAAACTTTTACAGATCATATATCTCCGAAGAAAAAAAAACCTCGGAGGCATGACATAATTTTTTTTACGAAATCCGTCCGACCGAAAAAAGAACGGCTGGTGCTCGAAATGTTAGTGAAAAAAATTATTAAAAATCAACGCGAACTTTTAGCCACTGTTTAATGATCTATAAAACTACCTATCCAAAATTGTTCTAAAAACTCATTTTTATTTTGGTGAATTTTTTTTGTAAAATTTCTAATTAATTTTGTGACATCTTTTTCATTTTGGGGTTACCGTAAAATTGTTTTCAACTACTTTTTATTGCGTACTATTTTTAACTGGACCAGGAGAATCGATTTTCTTCAAAAAATGCTACCTTTGCTGCCCTTCGTACTACAAAAAAGTTATTATAAACAAATAAAAAAAAATTAAAATTCGAGTTTAACTGGTTTCTTGCTATTTTTGTGAGCTTTCATTAAAAAAAATGATCAAATGCGTTGAAAAATAGATGTAGCAGTGAATTATGAACAGTAAGCTTCAGTTTTGAACAACTGTGCGTCGGTAATGAAGAATAATGGAAATCGGTTTCGCGCATCTTACACCAATGCCCAGCTTTTTACACAAGTTCACTTAAATACTTGAGAATAAGTTTTTCCACTAGCTTGGTGGAGATAACGGAATTGAAAATATCGGACTTCTACAGCTTCATACAACCTAAAACAATTGGCTTGATTACGCCCATTCTACTCGCTGTTAAATATTTGTCCTCCACGATAGCTTCCTGTGAAAAAATATTTGACAATGTCAGGGATCTGAAGTGTAACGCCATCCTTCGAGGTGAGCTGAGCATAAACTCCTCCAGGAAGTCATTTCCAACGACGGAAGAGAGAAACGGTGTGGAAAGGTCTAGGTTAAATGAAAAGGCTTCTCAAAAGTGTCGGCTTGTGATCTATACTCATTTTTGCAAGTCTACGAGCCTTTACTATGCATTAGAGAGCTGCATGAATTCTTTCAAACTTCTAGCCAAACAGGGTACAGAAGTCTTGAATATTTTACTTCACATACAAAACACTCATCGTTTGGAATTATGTAAGCTATGCATATATATTTTGTTTTAAATTTTCTATGTTCACATGGAAGAATGTGAATGAATGAATTGAAAACATTCAAATCATTCAAATTAATTTCGGTAAACGTTTTTTTCTACAAACAACTTTGTTCGTATTGTAATTTGTAATTTGTAATAGAAAATGCAGCAATGCATACATGCATACATATGTATGTTTGAACATATGTGCATAGAAAAAATATTTTTGAATATTCATACAAAAAATTATCATTTACTTCAATTGAATTTATTTTCACTTTGTTTGAATATAGTAATCCCAACACATATGTCTATCAGAACATGTACTCACTCAAATTCCAAAAAATGTGAAGCCAAAATCATTATGAAGAATTCATAAGCCATTTTGAATGAATACATGCAGCCCTGTCTATGTATTAAGATTTTTTTTTTTAGAAATTGAGTTTTATTAATATTTATAAATGAATATGGCTTGGTATTTCATGATCTGCGAGATACCATATTTACATATTATTCTAAATCTTAAATATATTGGCTGTATGATTATACTTAATATGAAATATTGAATAATTGATATATATATATATTACTTAATTATATACATATATACATACATGTGAAATTGTTTCAGTTTTGGAAATAAGCAAAATAAATAATTTACTAAATCAAAAACAAAACTATTATCTATTACGTAAGTATGTAACTTGCTTAAAATGAGTAAAAATGTATATGGAAACAATTTGAGTTTTACTTACATTTGCAGTTTCTTCGTTTCTGTGTTATCTCAGAGGATAGGGCTCATTGTGTGTTTTGGAAGTTTTATTTTATTTTTTTTTTTTTTGGGAGGGAGTTGAGTAAAAGAAAGAAATTGTACAGATTAGCCGCTGTTTCTTGAAAAAAGTGTTTCATAGCTTGCTTTTATGTAAATATCAATTTGCCAATATCAATAACAAATTCCAATTAACAGTAAATGATTCGATTTGCTGCAGTTTGTCTGATTCGTTCAATTTGAAATGCAATTTCCTGCTTTTTTTTTGGTATGATTTTTTAAGTATGGTTTTGCAATTAGTGCAGCAATGCTGTGGTTGAGGTTGCATTTACGAGTACATACATAAAGGTTTTATTAATTACTTGAATTAGGAGAACGAACTAATTCTTTTGGTTAGTGAAATTTATGTAAGGTTAGTTTTTAGTTTTCATCATACGGTCTATGTTAAAGAGTATATTTGTAAACTTCGTCAAGAGTATTGAGTCTATAACGGTTTGTATTTTTTGCTTTCAAAAATTTCAAGTGAACTTGAGTATCAATTAGCGCAGAATGAAATTGAGTAGAGTTCGTTTTGAAAAATGGTTGTTAAGTTGTTAATACTTAAATGTTTTTTTGTTTGCTTAATTGTTTTACTTTTTGTCTTATACAACTTTCTAATTTGCAATTAATTTGTTGTTGTTGTGGTTTTAGGTAGGTTTTTTTTTTTTTGGTTCTAACTTATATATTTTTTTGTTGTTGTTGTTATGTATGCCAAAATTCGCGTACTCATAATATTAAATAATAATATCTTCTTTATATATATATATATTTTTTTTTTAATTTTTACTTTAATTTTGAAGGCATTTTCGTTTTAGGTTTCTTTCTCTTTTTCTGTCTCTCTCGTGCATTCTTTTTCTCTGTTTCTCTTTTTCTCATTTTCTTATTATTTATCTACTTTGGTTCGTTCCTTTCTAACTTTTACGCAATTTTTTTTATTTATATGTTCTGTTGTTAATGTTCTTTACTCTCTAACATTCTTGTGTCACAGTGCTCAAAGCACAAGTATTTAGTTTTGGGTATGTGTTGTTGTTCTGTATGTATCTAGAACGGTGATGGACACCGCCTTGCCCGCGGGCAAAGTTCTTTTAAGCTTTCTATACATTTTGTATAGTCGCGTGCAGAGTAAAAGCTCTCCCTGCCCATCGCTGATCTAGAAGCGTTGCTTGCGTTTCATGTGATTTACTCAAGAACGTGCGCTCCTTGTTGCGCGCGTCGCTCTCATGCATAAAGCTCATTTGCCTGTGTATTTACTGTTATTTCTAGGCAGTGCGAACGTACCTATGTTAGGAGAGTGCTTACAGTTGCATGACTTTCTCACTGTCTTTCTTCTTTGTTGTGTGAGTGCACTGCTACGTGCATGCGTGGCTTGGAAAATCGCATTCGTTGAAAATGTTGTTGTTGTTGCTGTTGAAAGCTTTGTGCCAGCTTTTGCAACGCAGTTTGCAATAAATAATGAGCATGGCGTATGTCTATTGTTGAGGGTTTGCTACTTTTGTGTTTTTTCTTCTTTATGTTTATATATTTTCAGTTAAGTTAGTTCTAGCAATTTTTTTATTTTTTTGGCGTAAATCTTGCGGAATAGCCTTGCTTATGTTTGTAGCTGTTTGGATCTTTTTGTTGCTTGTCTGTTATTTGTAGTTTTGCTGAATATTTGTTTTTTATTTGTTGTTCGTGTAAGTGTTTACTTACTTAATTTTTTCTATTAGCTCATTTATGTGTTACGTTTGCTTTTAATTTTGTTGTTTATATGCAGGTATATACATACATTCTTCTGATACGTCGGATTGTTTTCCTTTTTATTTATTGTTTTCTATGTGTTTTTGTTGTAAGCTTATTTGTATTATTTGGAATTGTTTACTTTTTTATTATTATATTTTTGTATATATATTTGTTTATTGAAATAATAGTTTTATAATGTCCAAATTTATTTAATGACTTTTTAATTAATTTATAATATATATTTTGTTTTAATTTCAATTACTTCGTATATATACTTCGCCTCCTTGTCTCGTTTTGCTGGTTGTATATAAGTATGGAATTTTTTCATTTCTTCATTTGTTCTATGTTATATGTATGTATGTGTATATTTATACGCTAATATATAACTTCATTTTGGTATCAGCATTTTGGTTGTATGTCTTCGGGGTCTCTTCATGTTTGTTTCTGTTTTTTTGTTTTTCATTCTCCTGTCTTCCCCAGCAGTTGTTGATTTGAGTATATAAGTAAGTATTGTTTTGTTGCTTTTACTTCTATATATTCATTGAGTATTGACTTTCTATTATATATAGGTTTTTGTTTCTTTCCTTTCTTTGTTATATGCTTTTTGCGTGTATTACTTCATTTATTTGTGTTATTTGTTGTTTATATATGTAGGTATAATATTGTTTTCATAATCATATGATGACATATCACTGCATGACACATTTTCCCTCTATTTGAGTTTTTAGCTCATTTACTTGCGTTTCTATTTGATTTTTCAGTTCTGTAAGAAGAAATTGAGTAATGGAAACAGCAATAAATAAGCGTGTTATTGTAGGATAGACTACAATACATACAGACAAAAATTCGTTTAGTTTTGAGTTGTGGTAAAAATAATTGTTTTGACTGTGTTTTATTATAAGAAAAAACTACTTTCATTCATTTAATTAATTTACTTTTTTTACACAATTTTTAAATTTTTATTGTTAGTGTGGTGTACTTCATTTAAGAAATTACGTAAATTTTCAAAAACATTTTACATATGAAAAAGAAGAGTGTGTCATTAGAGCACATCGAGAAAAGTTGCAGTTTGATTATTCTTTGCTGGGCCCAAGCAATCAACGCATTTCCGCGCTAAATTCGCATGCCTTATTGTGATCGACGATGTGGGCGGCATGGCAGCCGATTGGCCCACCTGTGGTGGCCTGTGGCTTGCGAAAATGTTTTGAGCGCTTGATGGTGAGTGAGGAGAGTGGAGTGAATATTGTTAGCAAAAGGAGTAGCAACAATACTAAATACATAGTAGTAAAATAGCAGTAGTACAATGGAGTAATAGTAGTAGCGATAGTGGATAGTACACACACATGTTGCAAGAGGGAAAAAGCTTGGTATTTTTTTTAGTGAAATACATAGATGTTGTGGAAAGTTAGTTAGTTTTATCAAATGTGATTGTATACATACATATATATATAAATGTTTTTGTTAGTATTTTATAAAGTGTGTTTGATATAAATTTTTTACTTTTATTCATGATGTTTACTTTTAATAAAAAAATATGGCGTACAGTCTTTAATTATATTAGTTTCTTTATCATTGGAGAAAGTTATGTTTTTAAATGGAAAATAAATTCAGATCATACTTGAAAAATGTAAATATGTAGTTACTCAATAAAAAAAAAAATGGAAAATAAGATATCTGCAATGGGGTTTAAAAATGCTTAGAATGAAAGATAATGTATAAATAAGATGAACACATAGTGACTAAATAAACATTTTTTTTTTTTCACAAAGCTAATTGTAATACAATTGACCAGCTTTTATTGTAAATAGTAAATTAATCGGTGCCGTAAAATTAAACATGTTGCACGATGAAAATAAAAGAAAACCTAAAAAATTTACTTTGAGAATTTGCCAACTCAACTCTTACAACCAGTTTTGCCCGCAGCCTCGCCCATGTGCAATATAGTTTGACGTAATGCTATGAAATTTTCCGATGGTACCTTAATATGTTACACCGATCGACCTCGAATTGTGCTGATCTTTTGTTGCTTTTACTCACACGGTCATCTCAATTCAATTAGTTCTCTATATTCCTTTTTTTGTCAATTTCAGTATACGAGTTATTTCTCTGAACCTATGCTAAATTTTGATTAAATCAGCCGACTGGATACATTCCAATTATTACAATTGCAGACCCTTCTGATCCTCAGTATGTAAAATTTTCGTTTTGTTTGTTTAATATTCATTAACTTTTAAGAAAATGTAGCATTTTCTACGTGTAAACCAGATTTTAAAATTTTATAAAATGGAACAGTCTTGGTATGCAGGTTGTATCGGAGACACAGCCGCTAAATTTAAACGTAGAATACGTGGTACGGTTAAGAGCTCATCCAAGTCAAAAACGAAAGCACACACTAAGGAAAAAATATCGATAAGAAAAACGATAAAAATATTGATAGCAAAATCGATAAAGAATCGAAAACAACATTGATAACAAAATCGATAAAAATATCGATAACAAAATCGATAATAATATCGAAAGAATGATAATGAAGTCGGTACCAAAATCGATAAAAATATCGATAACAAAACCGGTAAACATATCGATTACAAAATCGAAAAAAATATCGATAACAAAACCGATAAAAATATCGATAACAAAACCGATAAAGTATCGATTATTATATCGATAAGACCTGAGAATTCCGAAAATCTCTAAAATCCCGAAATAGTCCCCCATATTGAGTCTCTGTCTATATCCTTTTCTCTATAATTACCTTTAGTTTAATTTTTCTTCCTCTATCTTCATTTTTACTTTTATCGGTTTGCTCATCCTCATATTTTTCTTTATATTTATCTTCGTTTTTACTTTTATGTTTATCACGTTCTGCATCTACATATCCCCCTTCACCTATGACTTTTACAAATAGTGCTCCATCTGTTATTCAAAAGCCGAATACTCTGTGTGTGTAGACTTATTCTCTCCTTCTCTCACTTCCAGCGCATGCACATGTTTGCAAAATGATGACGAAGAGACTTCTTAGAAAAAAAAAGGTTCGAGTTATTTTTTGGACCGACACTCGAAAATTTTGCTTAACGATCAGACATGCCGTTGTTTGTATCCACCTTTCAATTTCAAGGGCATAGCCCTTGAATTTTTCAATAGCTTTCAAGTGGAAACAGGCCACTTTTACCAAGTGGAGTTGCAAAAGCCTTCCATGAATTTTTCCCTGCTTGGGATTGCCATAGAGTAATTTTTAATATTTTAAAATTTTTATATTTTAAAATATTTTTCAATCTTGTTTTGCACACACTTTCAATCTGCTGCGTATGCGTCCAGTGTAAAAGACCCTTTGGCAAATCAGTGAAATCTCACTAAATACTTTACAAATTAAGCGCAGAAACTTGAAAACTTCATTGCCCGTAAAGTAAGTAAGTGACCAGTAAAAAAGCGAAAATACACACATTTAACGATCATTTAACACAGCATTTATGTCAGCAATTTTATCACAACGACAAAGTTGTTAGTAGCAGCATAAAATAAAATAGACACAAAAGTAGTTGTCACATCTATCGCATTTTATTTTATTTTTTTTGCAAGTTGCAGTGGATGCGGGTGGCATGCAACATTTGCGCTATTTCCAGTTGAAGTAACAACTTTCTAGCTTGCTATGGACAGTAAAAAATTCGAACTTAAATGTAAATGCTGCTCTACTAACCAGATATAAAAACACCTGTTAACAGCGCAAAGTAGCTGAAATGTGCAATGGAATTGTTTGAGCAACAAATTGGCTTTCATTGTTCAAAGCGGAGTTGAGTGGCTGCGTAGCCAAAGTTTAATTACAGCTGCAGAGAGTGTGGTAAAAAAGGACACACATTAAGAGCATACGATTGGAGTATCTACATGGCAGAGAAAAAAACCATCGTTGCCCCTTTTATAGCTTTTTATAACAGCGAATGTGAGATACACACTAATTGTACAGTTGCAGTTTACGTTTTTTTTGCTTCTTGCAACTTTAAATAAATATCTACTATTTGCTTTATTTTTCGAAGCAGCAGCTGCTTTTTATAATTTTCCCTTTACACTCATCCGCTTAATGAATAATTTTCTTTATTAATTTTGCTGCCATCCTTTGCTTTATTGATTTGTTAATGGTAATTTGCTGGCTTACAAATTTATTACCTTACGAAAAAATGTAAAAAATGGTAATGAGTAAGCGCCACATGTTACATGCCAGTCTTGTAATTCATGGCCGGTCCTTTCGTGTAGCTCTTTGGTAAAGGAAGTGGGCGGTTAAGGTCCGTAAATGCGGTGGCAGTTTGCATGAAATCACAAAATTATTTAGAATCACTTAACCTATTTTTTCCATAGAAAATATTTTTACAATCTGCGTGAGCCACGAATTTTAAAATAAGCAAAGTACGCCGCCACTAATGACCCAATAAATAATTTAATTAGGCGTACATTAGGTATACACGCTGGCAATAAAATACGCATACGACCGGGTGTGGCGAGACATTAAGATATTTCAGATATTGGGGTTAGGAGAGGAGGGCAGAATATTTATTAGTTACCCACATATTTTACGTAAGGTTAATGTATGTTTAGAACAAATGTAGGTATGTAGTAAATGGCTATTAGATGAGCAGCAGTCCGAAACTTGAAGAACGCTTGGTAATATATGCCTTTAAGCATGGATTTTTTGTTATTGAAAGATACCTTCTTTTTTGAAGATTTTTGGTTCGCCCAGGCAGCAAGGGAAGAAGGAAATTGCGGTGCATGTGGTGGGCAAGTATAAAATAAAATATGTTACCAAGTGGCAAGTATAACGATTCCAATCAGCGATAATGCATGTTCTTTTATAACCACAATTCGCAGTTTAAGCTTAAAAGCAAAAGCGAGAAGATAGCAGAAGTTACTTAGTTATTTAGTTAGTTAGTTTAGGAGCCCAAGAAAATGCCGCCAGTTCAAATTTTTTATTTATGTAAAATCGCAAAAAAAATGTAACAAGAAATCTAATTCTGATGGACTAATATTGTTTCATATGTTGCCCAGCAGATTTTCGAATGCAAACCTATGGATTCCTAAAGTAATTGCCTCAAACTCATATAAGTCTATGAAACACTCACCTTAATAAAAACAATATCAATGAATGATATATGACAGATGTTATTCAAAGATTCTGTTGAAAATAATCCACCTAAACTGTGTGTATATAGGTGTCACTACGGCTCTCCCCCGAACCAGATAACTGTATACAGTTATTGGGCGACACAAGACTGACTTGGTCCCTATAAAACAACCCGTATCCAGATCCTCGTCGGTTGGAATCATGCTTAGAGAGGATTTTGGCGTTATAAAATTTTTAATCCGATCTAAAAAAAAACCGAAATATAAGTTTCTTTCTAACTTAAAGGGGAAATACCAGCATGCTGTTACAGTTTTTGTTTCTTCGTAAATGCGGTCCGAAAACAAAGCAAATGAGTAGAGTTGAAATTTCTTAATTTTTCTACCATTTTGTTAAACATTGGTTTATACAATATTGTGTCTTTTATCTTCCACAAACACGGCTTTGACTCATACAGTACAAGAAGTTTTAGCCAAAATACTTTTTACTTAACAAACATTAGCTAATTTCACCATCCAGCCCACCAGAAAAACATCAAATCAAAATTTTTGATATGGCACCAGCAGCTGTTACAATCACACCACAAGAACATATACAGCACTTGATGGCGCCAGAATGCTGCTATCATGTATGGGACCTTTTATTTATTTATGACTCGATTTCGGTCGAAATTTTTTACCCCACTAAACAGAACTTTTATCAAGCGAAGATGTTTATCCTTCGGAAGCGTAAAAGTAAATTAATAAACAGAAAACTACTGCGCCTTAAATGTTGCTGTGTAATTCATACGCCATGGCATGCGAGTAATTAAGGCTGGTAGGTAAGGAATCAAGCAGACTAAAGACTTTTTGTATTTCAAAACTCAACGCTAGAAGGCATGCACGTTATTACACGCCTGTCTGCCCAGGTTACACGAATGCTATGACATATGAATTATCAATCAACATCAACATTTATGGCCAATTTCAAATTAAAAAGTTAAATGGCATTTAACTATCTATAATTATGGGTTCTTAATTAAATAGCAGACATTGTAAATACCCAAACCCAGTTTAAACAGATTTAAAACATTTGGGCTGAAAACGAATATTTGCTTTTAATCACCAAGTGGTACTTAAATTGTTAAATTGATAAAAAATCAAAACCGATTGGATTTGCTTAAGAATATACAATTAGGGGTTTTTAAGGTAGCCGATTATGAACGAAAAATTATCAGATTTTAAAAATTCAAAATGGAAAAGCCATTTTTGATATAACATTTATTACGGAAGATTTAAACTGAAACTGAAGTGCGTGGCGTATGNGAGAAAAGTTCCTCTAATAAGAAAAGCTGCACGAAAAAGTATCTAAACTCTGAATATATTATATAAAAAAGGAAAAAAAATCAACCACTGAAAGCAGGTCACCATAAAATATCAAATAAGAAAGGTTTCCAGAAGCTTTAAAAAGAATTTATTTCCCCCCGTTCGGATTTTAGTTCATTGATATGGAAAGAATTTGTTTGAAAAAGATTGTTTGAAGTGGGAAAAAGGCTAGATGGAGTCATGAATATTTACCATACAAGAAACGGACGATAGAATAGAAGCTGCAGTATTCCCCACTGAACAGAAAATCTAGAGGTTCTTCAGGGTACCAGATCATTTCAGCATCTCTCAATCCGAAGTATTTGTAATAAAGAAAGCAGCAATGATATTACATGAAACCAACTCACAAAACGAACAGATAACCATTCACATAGAAAGTAACATTCTCAAAGACGCCTCCCTGGCTATGGGTATACTCGCCATGTACCGCCAGCGGCATAGGTTTGGAAAATAACTCAATGTTGTAGACTTGAAGAGCTGAGCATACTGATTTCCTACCATCAACAGGACAAAACAGACTCGAGAGTTTTTGTAGGATTGTTAGCATCACATTGTTTGCTAGCAGCACATTCAAAGTGTTCAGCAAGCGCATTACTCGGCAATTGCTTCAATGCAGTGATTTATGGGTTGCTAATGTATCCGGCAATACTACAGACATTATACCGCCTATGGCAGAGCTTTGATGGCTGTTAAACTATAGTCCTGAGTATTAAAGACTTCAACAGCTAGTAGCTAAGTTAAAAAAAATCATATATGTACATACATATGTATTGAGATATTCAATTTTCTTTTGCTCACATCTTCCTTTCGAATTGTATACTTTGTTTTTGTAACTATTATCAAAACTTTCAATTATATCCTCTATGATTTTTACGCCACCACCTCTTTTCTATGCCTCAAATATTTGCCAATTAAATTACTTAATTGGAGTATTTGCTTAAAATTAGTCTTGCCAAATAAATTCGAATCAATTTTGGCCAAAATCTGCAAGAGTGCCATTGAAAAGAAGTGAAAAAGAGTTTATTTGAAGCTTTTGAATTTTAATTGAATTTTATATGCAAAAGAAAAGTGAAGCTTCACATTTAGCAGTCTCGTTAGGCTCGGTCAACAAATCTAGGGACACAGCTTAAAATGCAAATTGTTGCGGTGTGCCGAGCAGCTGAGCGCTTAAGATTCCGAATGCAGTTTTTAATTGCGGATTGTTGAATTTCACTCAACCACAAAAAACTTTTAATTTGTGCAGCATACGAGATTACATTTAAAATCCACACCAAGTGGCTGTCAGAGAAGCTGCAGTTTAGAGGTTTAGAGCTTTAAGGCAAGTCAAGGCAAGTTGAACAGAATGTGCAGTGCAAATTAAGCAGATAAGTTGATAAACCTCTTGTCGGCATCATTTTGCATATGTTGTTTGCACTGAAACTCTATTTTGTTTCGCTTGTTTGCCTTTAAACTGACAAAGATTGTTTCGTGTAAGATTACTTAGTTGTTTTGTTTTTTTTTTTTAGCTGCATTTCCTTTCTGCACAGTTAACAAGTGTAAATTTTCAATTTAAATGCAAGCAAACAGCTTTTGATTACGTTGACGCCCAAGAGCCAACTGCGCGCGTTTGTCCGTGTGTGTGTGTGTGTGTGTCTGCATGCAATTCAAGAAGATGCAAAGAGATAAATGCATGTATAATTGAATTCTAGAAATGGTGTAAAAGAAATACAACACAAATTAAGTACAACGCCACATTCTCTGTATTCAGCTCAGCCCAGCCCCTTCATTGTTGGGCATTCTAATTTGTTTTCTGGCTTTTGTCTCTTAACTGTTCTTAAGACGACTGAGTAGAAGCTCAGCTGGAAGCTGTTGTTTTGCATTTTCTACTCTAGTAATTGTGCATTTGTATTCCCGAAAGCAAAAAGGAAGTAGTCATTTCCGCTTCTCTCTGTTTTAAACACTTACTGGAACCTAGGATTCATTAATTTTTCATTATTGCGCTACTGCAGCATTTTACATAATAAATCAGCTACAAAGTAAAAGGATTTCGAATGAATTGGAGTTCCATTCAGGATAATTGAATGGGATAGTGAACACTTGTTTACCTGTAATGATGTTTTGTACAACAAATAAGTGCACCTAATCTTTTCGAGTTGAACACTTTTTCAGATTTTGCTTAATGGGAAACGCTGGGCGTTTGCAAGTTAGAGAGATTTACTAAGACGCTGAAAAGCCCTGCACGTTGCAAGGGTTGAACGTAAAAACTTACACCTTAGTGAATATCCCCATTCCATGTTGTATTTTGGTCATAAAAAAGTCATAAGAACAGAGTGTAAAGACTAGAATTTTCAGCGAAACTGACAAAACTAAACCCTGTTTAAATCAGTAGATCGACAAGCTGTCTTCATCAAGATCGGACGGAGTTCGACCGTAAGTAGAGGGATTTTAGGTGAGCTGGTTAATGTCGTCGGGGCATCTTGTTCAAATTGGATCGACAGCCTCACGAAGCACCCAGAGCTCTTAGTCTGCGCTGGTTGGTATTTGTCTCCGAAGAAGGAATTCAAGCGGCTACTCTTCGAATAACTGGGCAACCAATATATATCGTCGTTTGAAGTGCAAAACCGCGTGCGAAGATAATGCAAAACCTCGTATGTGTAGTTGCGCAAATTTTATCGGAACGAGTAAATCTGTCTTATCTCGAAACTGTTCTCTCTTTACCTCTAATTAGCTCGAAGAAGAAAACCATCGCTGCCAGTGGAAATGTGCAAAACTATCGAGGACGTTACTTCTTTGAACATGGTCTGTCTGAGAGCTTAAGATCGAAATTTTCGTACCGCACAAGATCAAACTAGCGCAGAAGCTCAAAGTTAACCTACAACTGCACACCAATATTGATCGCAAAGTGATTTGTAGCGACGAGGTATATTTTTGCAAGCATGCATATGGGGCGAGGTAAACCCAGTTATTATTAGTCGATACTTTCTCGAAAAATACTTTCGTAAGATGGCAGCCTTGCAACGAGGCACATCAAGATGCTAGCTTTCTCTTACTTACTCGCTTACTATACCCGTTTTCGTTCTCTCATTTCATTTTTTTCTTTTTTGGTTTAATTTGTTTTTAATTTTTTGACTTTACTGCTTTAAATAGAAAAATACAAATATATACATATGTACTTTTAATTTCATTGCTTACAAGTTTTTTCTTTTTCTTTTTAAAATTAATTTTCTGTAAAGTTTTAGATTTTATCGTTTTAAATTAAATGAAATTTTTTAAGTTACAGTTAATATTTAGAAACTTATTTTATTTGTTTCTCTTTCCGTATAATTTTCTTTTTCTTTTTATAATTAAGTTTTAAGATTTTATTGTTTTAAAAAGAATAAAAAATATTTCTTTTTTATATGATTCTTAGGCACTTTTTTTATTTGTTGTATTTAATATTTTATTTTTTTAATTTAATTTTCTGTCAGTCTTTAGTATGCATTTTTTAAAATGAAAAATATTTTTTGTTGTAATTTAATTTAATTTTTAAATATATAAGTTTGTTTTTAATTTTATTACTGTTTCTTTTTTCATTTAAATAAATTTTCTATTTTTAACAAATTTTAAGATTTTGTTTTAAAAAGAAAATAATTTTTGTTAATTACACTTAATTTTCAGGCATTTATTTGGTTTTATATTTATATATTTTTTTCATGTCTTTAGAAAGAAAAATATTTTTGTTTTTTAATATAATTTAATTTCTATATGAGTTTATTTATTTTCCCCTTTTTATTTAAATTTTTTTCTTTTTTAATTTTTCCTAACATTAACTTTCAGAAAAGTTATTGCTAAAAGATAAACAGAACAACGCTAAGACCTCCTCCTTAGCATATCTTTAAATTAGTCTTTCGAAATGCAGAAAAGAGCTTCCAGTTTTCCTTTTCTAAGCACTTGTGGCCATTTTAGATTTCAAAATTATCAGGCTGAGTTTAGCAATCAAGTTTATTGGCGAATTCTCATCAACTAAAAAAAAAAAAAGCATAATAAATAAAAAATACATACATACATATGTAGCAAATGGTTTACAAAGCACAAAAACAAAATAAAAAACTGGCAATCCAATTTAAAACTAAATCAATTTGTTCCGTTTCTATGCCATACGATATAAAATTAGATGCAATTTCAATCAATGAAAACGATATCTGCGATACGTGCATTAAAAATTGAAATTTTAATCAAACTGAAAATACGTTGACGTCGGCAACAGCAGTGGATGTACGCAATTAGCGGCTTTACTGTAATCGCTGCCAACTGTCTGTTTATTGGCAACAAACCGGTTAAGCAGTATTTGTATGCTTTAGTTTTGCAGGTGTGTTAGTTTGTTTGATTTACTCGAGTATCCTTTGCAATTGCCATTTTAGTGCCATTTAGTGCCATTTAGTTTACTGCAGACTGGAATTAGTATTTTAGTTGAGTGATTTTGCTCTTTTAGTTTATTTGCACAGCAAAGAGCCAAAAAAGAAAAATGAAAAAAGGAGTAACATACAAATCGCAATTGTTCAATGTAAATAAAAAATAATGGAAGGTTGAAGTGATGCACAGAAAAAAAAAATAAACGGGGAAAATCTGTTAATGAAAGGTACATAAGCAAATAAGTAGTTGAGTAGCGGAAAAATAGAAACGAGCGCGACGTTAAATTAACACTTTTGTTTGTCAGGGTGATACAGAACTAGGTATGTATGTATGTAGTTGGTTTAGCAGCAGAAGAATTCGTGTATAGTATGTGGGCACGTAAGTAGCAGAGGTTAGTTGTCCTAACGGTAAATTTTTGCATGCTGTAGTATTTGCTTGTTGAGGTAGACTGTGCTCATTTGTTGTTATTTATTTATTTTGATGCTGTCCATTTGGCTGTTTTGTGTTTGAAGTTGTCTTCTCTGCCCTTGCGATACAGTTGGCTGGACATCTATCTTGGCAATACTAAGTTCCGACACTCGTTGACACTAAATTACCATTCGAGCTAGTTCATTTGTCTCAAGATGAGCACATAAGCACAGATGTTCCAGCTAAACTACTTTACAACGACTATTCGGGGATTAATTTGAGCGATTTATGTGTGATTGACATACATATAGGTATGTATGTATGTATGTACAAGTATACTTAAGTGTGAGGTTGTGTGGTTTACGATATTTATGAACGCTTTTGGCCATTTCATTAAAGTTTTGATTGTAGTCAGTGCGGAGATGGTGTAGGGGTGTGTAGCGACACTTCCATTAACAACGCCAGTCCGCCGGTCGCTTTTTTTTACTAATCCACATTTTTTAGGGTAACAACTTGGCGTCGATTTTAAGCATTGCCCTAGCTTGTTGTTAGTGTTGTTTTAACGCGTGTGATCTTTTTTAATAATTTTATTTAGTGCTATCCTTTTTCCTTTTCTTTACTTATTTTTACTAGGTCAAGTAATCAAATAGTTCAAGCGATAGTTTAGAGTAGTACGCAATTTTTAATTTGCAAAGTTTTATAAAATAAAGAATTCTTTTTGGAAAAACCAAAAACCAAAAATTATCTAAAATAAATACTATCTTGCAGCACACACATCAAAACTAGCTAACATTGAAGAGAATACAAATAGCATTAGTAGATAGTATTAGTATTAGTAGTAGCATCAATGTATTGAATTAGTATTGGTATTAGCAGTAGTATAGTAGTAGTAGTAGTATTAGTAGTACATAGTAGAGAGGTGTTAAGAAGAATCGAAGTATTGTTTTCAATATTTTGTTATTTATTGTTTTATTTTTTATTTTTTGGTTTGAGTGCGTTTCCGTGAGCATTCTTTTGCACGGTGCTGTAGTGTAACATTCCTCTTGAATGCGTTTTTTTTTAAAGGGTTGAGTATGTTTTTTTTTTATGGTTTAGTTTTGTTCAAAAATTAAAATAAATATTTACTTGAAAATTCTGCAACTTACTTGTAAAATCGTCCAGCTCTTCCTGTTCCGCTTCGGCAGCCAGCTCTTCGGGCGTCTTTTTCTTTCGCATCAGCGGATTGGGTTCTTCTTGGGGCATGGCTTCGACAACTTCCTCTTTTTTCTTGATGTTGTACTAAAATGAGCATAGAAGAAGTTGAATATTAGTTCAATAGGCCTTCAGAAAGGGCCTTAAGGCGATGCGAAATTACTATAACTCAGAAAAAAAAAAATTAGCTTTTGAGAATCACAAATTCATTTGCTCTACAGAAATATTTTAAAGAGCCATCTCATATGCTTTGTTACTAGCCAAATTTTCACCACTACATTAATCTGGCATACGCCGATGACGAGTTCGTAACGAGGGCACACCTAATATGTACAGAAATAACTTTTGCAGCAGGCAACGCCAACCTTCTATTTTGTACCACTATCATGAAAAAAAACTTTTTTTTTAACTTCGTGCTAAACATGATTTGAAGTAACGCCGCGGTGTATTCTTAAAAATGAAAGCAGAATTAGCGGCAAATATTTTAATATGGAAATCAGCGAGAAAGGCTTTGAGAAAGCTGTTTCTATTTCGAAATATTTTTAACCAGGGTTTCCACCTGCTCAAAAAATTAAAACCAATTTAAGGTAGAAGAAAGCTTTGTTGCGAAACATGTAGGATAAAGCTGCTACCTGTTTGAAAGTCAATTTAAATTAGATAATTAAATTAAATGCAACATCACAATGTTGCCAAGTCAAAGAAGTTTAAGAAGGCTTATATCGAATATATATTAAAAAAAAGTTGCCAACTGTATAAAAGTTTAATTAAATTTAATCAGTTAATTGAGCTAAATATCACAATATNGTTGCCACCTGTTTAAAAGTTTAATTAAATTTAATCAGTTAATTGAGCTAAATATCACAATATGGATGTCAAACGAAATACGTTGAAAATAGTTTTATTTCGAAGGCCGTTTCAAGTTGCTAAACTTTAATTTAATGAAATACTGAATTATGGAGGTCAAATGAAATAAAAGTGTGTCACCTGTAGAACTCACTATCGAATTGCAAAGTCAAAAATAAATATCAGTGATGACAGGTATGTGCCTGACGCGCTTTGTTGAAGAGAAGAAGATGACAGTAAGTTCAAGATGGGTTTTAACACCAAAAACTACTTTTTGTGAAAATTGCTGATAAAGAGTATTGAATATAAGCCCTCGATTTGTTGACGGAGATTTCCATTACTCAATAGTTTAAAAAACTACTGCTTGATTTTCCTTGCTGAGATATTTACAAATATTTTAATATAATTTCATTACCTTATCCATTCTTACGGATTGTTTATTTTTATTCTCTCCCGACTCTTGAAATAATTTTCAAATCGTTTATAAAATTTAATTTTTTTTTGTTGGGATTTTATTTTTTTTAGTACATTGTGACTTAAATGTTGCACAATATCTACAAGGAAATAAAAGTTCAGCAAATATAANGATATTTTAATATAATTTCATTACCTTATCCATTCTTACGGATTGTTTATTTTTATTCTCTCCCGACTCTTCAAATAATTTTCAAATCGTGTATAAAATTTTATTTTTTTTGTTGGGATTTTATTTTTTTTAGTACATTGTGACTTAAATGTTACACAATGTCTAAAGGGAAATAAAAGTTCAGCAAATATAAGTATGTACATAGATTAAGTTTATTTGACATCCTCATTACTCCGAAAAGAAAATAGCTTCTCATATTTTCAATTTCNGCACAATATCTACAAGGAAATAAAAGTTCAGCAAATATAAGTATGTACATAGATTAAGTTTATTTGACATCCTCATTACTCCGAAAAGAAAATAGCTTCTCAAATTTTCAATTTCTGACTTCAAAGATTACATACATAGTATTTATCTTCATTTTTATTTTTCTTAAAACTGTTACCATATTTTTTTGTTACCCTATCTTATTACAACCAAAATGTGTCCCCCCTTCCTGCTGCAACTTTTCCTGCGACACAAATTGAATTACATTACAAATCGGGTAAACGACGAGTGACATCCAAGTGGTATTTTCCAAACGTTTAAGAGCTGCGCTTAGGTATACAATCAGAAATTCGTTGAAGTAAATACATATCAATTACTAGTATTTATATAATATCTACATATGTATGTATAAACTTATATAACTTTCTATATTCAGGTAAGACTCTTCGTTGTTTTCTCTTTGTCATCGTTGCGGTAATGTGATTGTGCATTTTGTGAATTAAATTTGACTTTGACTTTTGATTCCACTGCTTGGCAGTTCTTCCATTCCGGCTTGATATCGCGCTTTTTCTGTGCCCAGGAAAAAATACATGTATGCACATGCATAAGGAGATATGTGCTTTATTTTCTTTATTTTATCTTCAAAATGTCAAGCACTTTCATCTGCAGCAATATTTGTGAGTACTTTTCTTTACAGGTATCTACATATATGTATGTATGTTTGCGTGTCACTTTGTTATGATTGATTTCAAAGTCAGTATGCCTGTTATTCCTCTGTGGCTGAATGCCATTTCCGTTGCTATTATCTTTTAAGTTGCCATGGTTGTGGTATGTCTGAGGTCTTAGCTTTAAGGTACTATAAGTACTTTTACGGTATTATGCATATTTTTACTTTCAACTGTGCTTAGCTTAGAATCCATGTCAAGCGTACTTATAGAGAATTTAGTTAAGATGTTTTGGAATATGCTTAATCCAATGTTCATACTTACTTGCATGAAAAAGCTTTATAAGCAAAAATTTTAATCTTAAGGGAATTTCTTTGAGTTTTTGTAGTACGTATTTTAAATAATTTGTAGCATTATTTATGTAGTATTTATTAAAGGTTTTTAATTAAAACAGAGTAAAGCCACATGAATTTTACCACTAAAATTTTGCTAGTTAAGTGAATTTAGAAATATTTATATATATATCTTATATATTAATAGGCAGTCATTTTTCCTTTACATCCTTTTTACGGCTAAACTATACTTCTAAGGTATAAACAATTATATATCATTAGAAAAATATTGTAATGCTGATGTGCACACAATTTTTAAAATTCATAAAGCGAAAAAATCCTTTCAAAGGTGGACCACCACCAATGCTACACATGTACATGGTATGGCCGGAAATGCCTCCTAAGTGTATGCTGCAATATTGATACTGAATTATGGAAACGTAGCAGCATTTTGGGAATAAAATGTAATTATGACCCTGCAAAAAATGGGACTAATCCGGGATGACTCCGGGAGCAATCGCAAAGGAGCATGCGACTAATACCACTTTTGATCTCTTTATATGGAATGAACTGATCGCTTTTGTTCGGGCATGTCCTATGAAGAGACTAATTGTTCACATTTATACCCGAAAGGGTATAAAAAGCGACTAGTCACTTTTAAAAAATAAAAATAAAAATTTTCGCCAGCTGAGATTCGAACCGGGGTGCTCAGTTTTATTAGGCGAATACTCTCTCTGTGTGCCAAAGCCGCACATGAAATTTCATTGACTAAGAGCGTACATATCATTAAATCGTTAATAGTACCCGTTAGAGATGTGTTGGAGACTAATTGATCTCCAACTATACCCACAAGGGATGAGTCGAGACTAATTGACCTCCATTAGTACCCGTATGAGACTAGTTGGGACTTATTAATGCCCAATTGTACCCGATTGAGAGTAATCTCAGAATACTCTCTTTAGAGATTAGTCGCACAATTTTTTGCAGGGGTAAATCAAACAAGGAAGAAGGTAAAGTTGAGTATGTAGAACAATACTGGGCACACCAACACTGTCTCATTTTGTCGTGGTATTAGAGCGTCGCGCTCAGTCCCTGCTTAAATCGCGACTATTACAAGCATGTATGTAAAGAGTACTCCCTAAGGACCAAGGAGTACTCCAAAATTAACCACAATTCATATAAAAAATATGGTCCAATTAACAAGAAATTCAGACTTTTGGGGCTTTAAATTGAAATTAGAATTATAATTTAGCAACATTTTTCAAAAATTGCCACTGTGGAAATGAGTTTTATAACTAAATGGCACTTTTTTTCCTTTAATATGATTAGATCTTAAAATTAACTGCATTCAAACATTTTTAATAAAACTGTGAATTAAAAATTGAAGTCAAGGCATATATGTACTGCTGAGTGGAAGATCGACCTATCTCGGCAGCCAGTTCGAAAACATTCTATCTCAAAAAACTTTTCAAGAACGGCCTATTTCAGAATTCGTTTCAAAAACGCCCTATCTCAGCTGCCGATTCAAAAACGCCCTATATCAGCATATTTTCAATACTTTTTGAAGTGAGATAGGGCGTTTTTGAACCGAATTTTGAGATAGGGTGTTTTGCAATTAAATTCTGAAATAGGGCGTTCTTGAAAAGTTTTTTGAGATAGAGCGTTTTCGAACTGGCTGCCGAGATAGGTCGATCTTCCACTCAGCCATCGATATGTAATACTTCTATATTGGCAGTAAGCTAACTTCTCATTGTGTAAGCATTCCGAAATCAAAGCGAGACAGTCTAGTATCGTTTTTGTCAATGTATTGTGTACTTGAGTGCCGTTTTTGCCGTTTGTGTTGTGTACATGTTTATTTATAAACGTGTGTGTTCCTTTTCCTTCGTACGTGTTTATTGATATATCTGTACTGTAGTGTTTTCGGACGGTACTAGCTCTTACTGCCAATATAGGAGTATTACATATATGCGTCAAGGCTTAAAATATTAAAAAAATAATTGTATGAAAAAAGACTTCAGCGACATTTTTTCAAAATTGTATTTTTGATACTCTGGAAACATTTCTGCGACAAAACGAGCTTTTATTTTTTTTATTTAATTTATTAGCCCTTCAAACTCATTTCTTCAAAACAAAATTTGTGTGTTAAAGGGCAAATAAATTTTAAAACCTACTTGAGAGAACAGTTTTAAGTTTAAAATTGTTGATCTTGCTTTTTTTAATTTTTGAAAAATGGATTCTGAAACTGAAAAGTACCAGGTAGCATAAGTGCTTTTGGGAAAAATTAAAAAACAAAAACCCATACCCGACAAAACTAATGCAAATGGCGAAAAACTGAATTTTCTTTTGAAAATTTTCAATGGCATATTCGTCTTCAGTGCAAAACAATCTACATTTATCACCACTAGGCGTTCTTTAAACGAGAAAAAGTGAAATTTTCAGTTCTTAGGAAAAATTTAAAAAAGGTGTACATATTGGGACGTATGAATAAAAACTAAGATTTTTTTTTGAAATTTCTGAAATTTATACGGCCCATTGTTATTGAACAGTAAAACGAACTCAAAATTGTTTTTAATGCTCCACTTTTCCCAACATGGATTTTTATATTTACATAAATACCTATAGGTACACAAGCGTACACAATTAAACCCGCCTTTTAATGTCAACCAAGGTTGTTCGTTGATTGTATTTGCTTNCCCCCAACATACCTATAGGTACACAAGCGTACACAATTAAACCCGCCTTTTAATGTCAACCAAGGTTGTTCGTTGATTGTATTTGCTTTTAATGCGCAATAAATAGCGATGGTGCCACTTGATAACCTTATCGCCAGTCAACATCAACATACATAACTCACTTTGCATGCCGCACAACTCAGCATTTATAACATCGGCGGCGGAGCGGCGTCTGCGCCAACTACAATCACATGCCTTGAGTACGACAAAATCCTTTGGACAGATTTGAATCTAGCTGCATAGTGAATAAGTATGTATGTATGTACATTTTTGCCTGAATACCACACCACTGGTAGGTGTGACAAAGGTCGGCATTGTGGGGGACAGCTTGACACTTTCTTACAACACTTTGCACTTTTACTCAATCAATGCCAATGATTTTGTTTGTATTTGCTGGTATCGTTTTTTTTTGTGCTTACTTTGGTAGCGTGTTGCCCCTTTGAGTTTAATGTTTGTACTTTAAAAACCAGTTTTTCACTTTAATTTACATAGATATATTAAACTTAAATTTCTAACCTTGAGTTCGAGATGAAAGCAAAAGGGGTCACCTTAATGGAATTAGAAGCTAGCGCTGTTCCAGTTTGAGACTACAATGGTTTCCAAATTGAGAAGAATGGATCCATCAATGGCAGATTGTCCAATATCCATCTATTGTGATCACTTAGGTTTGGACTAAGGAGCCGATGTTGGTCTTTACTCTGTCAGTTTTTTTTTCATTTGCGCAACATTTTCCAAACTGAAATTTATGCTACAAGCATCAGGACGACAATTAGTCTTCTATACTTAATAGTGTGGTTGTAGTTGGAAAAGCATTTAGCTTCGTCGGTACCCAAGCGACTTTGAAAGCGATAAGATACAAATCAATGAAACCGAGAATTGGGCGTTCTAAAAATCGTTTCTCTCTGGGATCGCGATTTGGAAATGTCGAAGGAAAAACGGCAGCTGATGAGAACGGCTAGCATATCTCTGAGAAAATACCAATAATAATGAGGCAGAAAATACGATACAACCAACCACCGTTTACAGGTAATTTTAGAAAAATAGGTAAATTAGAAATGACTTATGAATCAAACAAACACCGACGTCTCATCACCCAGTCGGAAAAGTAGTAGTGCATTACATACGTGATAAATAATGTAATGTATTTCTTATGCGTTCTCGATAATATTACTGCTAACTATGTAATCAGCATTCTAATGTATTCAAAAAGTTCCAGAAATTTCATATTAAAACACATAAATTTCTCGATATTAGTTCATGCAAAATTGAAGCCAAACTTTTCTTAGGACATCGCCCTAGGAAAAAAATGCATTTTCGAATGTGAANAAATTTCTCGATATTAGTTCATGCAAAATTGAAGCCACACTTTTCTTAGGACATCGCCCTAGGAAAAAAATGCATTTTCGAATGTGAAAAGGGTTGATTTACTGATTATATTTTCGATTACTATACATTACATTTTCCCACTGGGCAGTTTCATCATAGGGCGATATTGCATCGGCACACCTACGATGTCGAATACCAACGTTTTTAGTCTACAGAAGCTGCAAGAATGGTAATCAATTGATACATTTCTTTAGTTGACAAGACAGAAATATGATTTTGCTAACAGTCTAGTGGGGAAAGTGGAGCTGAAATTTTNGTTTCATCATAGGGCGATATTGCATCGGCACACCTACGATGTTGAATACCAACGTTTTTAGTCTACAGAAGCTGCAAGAATGGTAATCAATTGATACATTTCTTTAGTTGACAAGACAGAAATATGATTTTGCTAACAGTCTAGTGGGGAAAGTGGAGCTGAAATTTTTGAAACTCCTAAACAGTTTGTATTCGAACGGAAGTGTGAAACTCCCAACCTAGTCCAGTTATCCTTTTACTCTCATTTGAGAGATTAAAGCTGCGGTTTGACAGTTTTTCAGGTTTTAATCCGAACGGTTAACGTTCAAAGGAATAGACCAAAACTGAAAAATTATCCAGAAAATCCTGACATAAAGATCTTGATATATAACGGCTATTTTCGGTGTCTGATATATAATTCTTACAGCTTCTATATTTAAATTTACTATTGTTGTTTCTGTTGTAGTGATCGATGTCATACAACTAAAGTAACGGTAGGTCTAGAGAACGTGCCGTTTCGATGTAGTCATGTCGGGGTTATAGCTAAAGGGATTCGGGAGTCATGTGAAGAGCTGATTAGTGCCATGCGAGACATCTTCATCTGCAGGACATATGTATAGTACATGGGGTGTGTCGTGATCTAATCTGGACAAGTAAAAGTTCGACCTGCAACTAAATTTACTCCTAGTTCATGTCTAATTTATAAAAAATGGCCGTACTAGTACTTCATTTTTAATGATTTTTAATAATTATTTTCCAGTTTGTCATTTTCCTGATCCGTGGGGTACCCTACAATACCACTGATATGTGAGCGATTTACCTTCCACTTTGGTAAGTACTCTTCCTTAGACTTCTAGAACAGCTTAACANTTTCCGACAGACTTTTTTGTATTAATATTAACAGCACCGTGCGATAAAAACAGAAAGATTTTAAAACACACGGATCAATTAATATACTCACAAAAGTGTGGGCCAAATATAGTCAAACTGCGTTTTTAGTTTTTCTTTCAGGCGCACGGTGCGGCGGAAATCCAAAAGTGCCGTTAAAATTCGAGTAAAAAGTTTCTATACAGGGCTGTTTCTTCATTGAGTTGCCTAGAGGGATACTCTAAGAAGCGAAAACCGTTCACAGTAACGGACGCTCAAGCACAACATTATTGTAGATTCAAAGGGAAATGTAAAAGTACTTTGAGTAAAGGAAATCCAATAAAATCAAATGGAATCTACTTCTGAAAGTAGTTAGAATACATAAAAAATTTTCTGAATATCAATACTGCAACAGAAATTTTCCAAAGAGAGTGCCTTTTTGTTTATATTTTGTTAAACATTTCGAGTGCTGCCTTTAAACCTATTGGAGTTTACTTAGAAAAGTATTAGCTACTGAATAAAATAAAATTGGACTGCTAAAATCAGCCACTGGAATTTTAATATATTTTATAACACTTTTTTGTTTAACTCACCTTTATGTAAAAATTTCGAATTTTTTAATTAGATTTCTTAGAAAGATTTTTGGGTAGCCCGTTCAATTTCAGTGCAAGTTTAAATCATCTGGGACTTACGGTTGATATTTGGCATTTTTTGTTGCAGGTGTTGCTCATTTAAAAAGAAATTTTTAAAATTCAACGGTATGTACTGGCTACTTCAAACTTGAACGTTATCTAAACTTGAGTGGGCTCTAAACCTGCATACACAAAATTTGTCTAAGAAATCGAGTTCAGGTCAATCCACACACAACTGGAAAACCTAGCTACTGGTCTACAAGACTTAAAAGTTTGGGGATCTCGATTCTTATCCAACCCGTTATTTTATTCGAACTGAATATTTGGCAATCTTTTTTTTACGCACCAAAAGTACATTTAATGCAGACAAGCAAGCCTTCTTTAATATTTTTGTACATATGTCATGCAGGTGAACAAGCTACTATACTCAAAGTTTTCAAACAATTTGCAGTTATGTTATGCGCTGCACCGTCCGCTAAACAACAATCCAAACTTTAAGCTTCAAAAAAAATCTAAAGCACAAATCGTTAGTGTTCTAAATAATAAGCACAAACTCCTAGACTGTGCAAAAATTCACAATGCATGTATACGTACTTACAGTGAGTCAAACAAATGACCACGTGTTGATTTTTTTAAATTTCGTAATGCTTTTCCAGCTAAATTTTTATTTTTTTTATATATCTATAAAAGTGCCGTCCAAGCTTCAACCAAAAACATTTACATCACAGTTTCAAACTTTATGCAAAATTTAGGAAAATGCAACAAATTCTCGTCAAAATTTCAACTTTTTAATCTGAATCCTTAGAACATTTTTGGGTATGCAGTTTTATAGCCCATACAATTTTAGTCTAATAAAGTGTTGGTTTGAAACGGCTAAAAAATCCCTTTGATTTTTGGGAATTTTTTTTATGACGAATTTGTAATTTTTTTTTGCCATATAAGCATGAATTTCTTTTGAAATAAAATGCGGAGACCGTTGGCAACAAAATTTCAAAAATTCAACGCTAGTTTGCGGAAATTGCACTTATTATATAAAAAAAACCCCAAAAGCAGTCTCCAAACAAAGTTCTAAAAAATCAATACGAATTTTTAACCGGTCGAAACTTGCACTTTATTAGACTAAAATTCTATGGACTATCAAACTGCATACCCATAAATGTTCGGCGAACCCAGATTGAAAAGTTGAAATCTTGATGAAAATTTGTTAAATTTTCCTACAGTTTTTATAATGACTAAAACTTTGCTTTATATGGTTTGGTTAAAGCTTGGATTTTTATAGAAAAATTACAAAATAAAATTATCTGACCAAAATCTATGAATATTAAAAAAAAAATCTGCACGTGGTCACTTGTTTGAGTCACTGTATACATATGCGGAGTGTGTGTGCTGGTTGAAGTATGTAAAAATGTGGTAAACCACTGTCGCTGATGATGGGTATAACGGTGGTAGCGCGGTTGCGTTGGCGCGTCGTCGGAAGTTGTTAAACAACACGTCGAACAGCTGTGATGGCGCCGCCTAATAATAGTGCAAGAACAAAAACAAAACAGCATACACGTACATGGCAGTAAATGGTAATGATGGCGGCGACTAGCAGTAAAAGCAAGCAGCGGTGGTAGCGATGAGTGGTGTTGCATAGCTGCAGGCGCAGTCTGTCCGTACACACCAGTGGCTCACTTACTAATATCGCAATATCCCAGTAAAAAAATGTATGAATTAATACCAAAATAAATTATCAATCAAGGAATTTTTAGTTTTTCCAAAAATTTTAATAAATTGATTGCTCGCTTATCGATACGTTTTTAGGTAATAAACGAGCTAAGGAGGTAAAGAAGAGTACTTACTCTATTTGTCTTTGTTCCGGAGGTCAAAGTAAGCTCAAAAGAAAACTTCCTTTGCTCGCCCCTAAGGGCATGCAATATTAAAAAGGAGCAGATATAAAATGCCCGAAGCTGCGAGATTTGTCCATTGCTCGCAAATGGGCGACCTGAGATTAATCTTTGGATGATCCTATTTTTGACTGGGATTTTTATGTATACATGCATACATTTTTACATATGACTGTTACTACTTATATACATACATACATATGTAGTAGTACACTTTGACTCTATTTAACACTAAACCACTTAATAGCTTCATGGAGTTTTGCGTTTTTTTCTCCCGCTGTTTTCACAACAACTATTGCTGCTTAAACTTTCCGTGCCGCAAATTGAACGTATTGTTGGTGGTTTTGTTGAAGTTTGACGCGCGCAGTTCAAGCGTTTTTTAGCAGCCACAAAAATAGTACAGAGTCAGTAAAGTAAATGTGGTGGTGGTAATTATAAAGTTTTCCCTATATCTGAACATACATACATACATATTTTGCATTTTTATACCTTTCATGAGCATGAAATGGTATTATAACTTTGGTCCGATGTTTGTAAGTACCAGAATAAGAAGAGATAGACCCACTAAAATGTATACTTAAATGATCAGAACGTCGAGCTGAGTCGATTTAGCCATGTCCGTCTGTCCGTCTGTCCGTCTGTTTGTATGCAATCTAGTCTCTCAGTTTTCGAGATATCCGGATGAAATTCGGTAGGTGCGTGTGTTTTTATAATGTATTAATCATTTGTCGGAATCGGAAGAATCAGACCACTATAAGATATAGCTCCCATACAACTGATTGTTCAGATATGAGATTTTTCGTTATAACTTCTCCATTTATACAGCTAGGAACATGAAATTTTGCAATACTTCCACCCATTATCAACAGAAAACTTAGAGTGAAAATTAAAAAGATCGGGTCACTATAACCTATAGCTCCCATACAATTGATTGTTCAGATATACGATTTTTCGTTATAACTCCTCCATTTGAGTAGCTAGGTACATGAAATTTTGCANACCAATAATTTCATGAAATGAAATGAAAATGAATGAAAATGGCGAAGATCGGGTCGCTATAACCTATAGCCTCCATACAAGTGATTGTTCAGATATAAGGTTTTTTGCCATAACTTATCCATTTATGCAGCTAGGAACATGAAAATTCGCACCTTTTTCACTCAGTTTTAACAGAATACCTACAGTGAAAATAACAAAGATCGGGTCATTATAACATATATCTCCCATACAACTGATTGTTCAGTTATGAGAATTTTCGTTATAACTCCTCCATTTATACAGCTAGGCTCATGAAATTNCTCCTCCATTTATGCAGCTAGGCTCATGAAATTATGCAATACTTCCACCCATTATCAACAGAATACTTACAGTGAAAATAACATAGATCGGGTTACTTTTACATATAGTTCCAATACAACTGATTGTTCAGATAAGCGATTTTTTGTTTTAACTCCTCCATCTATGCAGCTAAAAGCATGAAATTTCAAACTATTTTCACTCATTATAAACAGAAAGTTTACAGTAAGATTAACAAAGATCGGGTCACTATAACCTATTTATTGCCTCCATACAACTGACTGTTCAGATATGGGGTTTTACTGGTAAACTTCTTTATTTGGACAGCTAAAACCGATAAATTTCGTAAGCTATTTTTTAAATGGTAATACAAAGTCTACTGAGAAAATTGTCAAAATCTATGCTGTATAAACTTTATCTCTTATACCACTGATTGTTCAGATACCAGTTTTTGCAATATATCTCATTTATGTAGGAAGCTAAACCCATTAAAATGTGTTACCGGTTTACATACCGATCACACAGCAGTGGAATCACTTAGATTGGTGCTATATAAGGTATATCTTCCATACCCCTGATTGTTTAGATATGATTTTTTAAATATATGTGAATATATACATTTTTTCAAATGCAGTAATCTGTTAAATTAAAGTTTTCAGATGCTCATGAAAGGTATGAAGCCTTCGGCATAGCCGAAGACAGCGCTGTTCTTACTTGTTTTACTCTGGCTTACTAACTCTCTCGTTGCATCCAACTCTGATTTTCATAGAATCGCTTTCTTTAGTGCATACGCACATACTTAAGAGGTAATAGTTAATATAATTGCGCTCCTAAGTATCTCATCTGTTTACTTTGGACCTGTTTCTAAATATTTTTGTTTAAGAAGCTTGCTCCGCGACTTTCGTCAGAACAAAGAATTCCGCCTTAAAATTAATGCACTGCTCGAGAAACCCTATGGGCCGCCTGATGTTCAGCTCCAGGCAATAAATTCTAGCATCTACCCCATCTACTATGTTAAAATATTCTTTCCCATTGAAAACAAGGTGCTACCAGCGCTACTTTTCGCAGTTTAGCAATGCCTGAATGTAATCAAGGACTACACCCAGATCGATGGGTCCCACAGGAAGAAACAATTTAACCTTTTATTTTCGTCAATTTTTCATTATCGAGAAATTTCTTAAGTATTTAAGACTATGCTGATTGTAACCTTTTTATTCTATTTTAGTTAATCTATTAATTCTGTAGTGGATAATTTTCCATTCTCACTTACCTTATCACGAATATCTTGCCTCATCTTTTCACGCTCCTCTTCCATCTTACGGTGCTTCTCCTTTCGTCGCTCTTCGGCCTCACGTATGGCCTCCAGACGCTCCCTCTCCTCCTCCTCTGCCTTTTCCTTATCATCGCCATCATCGCCGCCATCACCACCTACGGCGCCTGTGAAAGGAGAAATAAATGAAATTCAAATTAGTTTTTATTTTTTAATACAGTAGTAAATAACTATGTACTCGCATAAGTGTATAGTTTGATGATATGTATTTAATTGGAATTATTACTTAGAATAAGCTTAAGAAATGTCTTCTCTCGATCAGACTTGAAAAGTAATATTTTTGCTAAAGAATTTGATAGTAAGCGTAGTCAGTAGTGAAAAAAAAACATTGAAGTGGACTCCTCGCAATATACTTGTCAGAAATTTGTCTAGCCTTTATGGAATTTTGCTTGGCTTTGTTTAATTTTTTCAATTTTTTTGGAGTGTTTGAGATTGTTTTTTTCGAGTGTTTTTGCTACATTTCGGAATCCTTCGGCATTCCTTTTCGATTTTTTTGGAGCTTTCCTGTTAAATTTTTTTGACTTCTGGGGATTATTCGGAACTTTTTAAAATTATTTATGTTCATATGTCCTTCTGTAATTTACAATGATTTTCATCTTTCGGGTTTAACCCATTAAGATTAAAAATATTAATTTATATTGGAATGTTATGTTATGCACTCTTAAATTTTATAAATAATCATTATTTTTAAGAGGAAAAACTAAACTCAATAATAGTTTTTATCTTTGAGCGAAGAAATAATAATTATTTCCGTTGAGCGAAAAAATAAAACATAGTAATAATA